>NC_084505.1:9488142-9645642 GCF_024500385.1 Phyllopteryx taeniolatus | reverse complement strand
CCGACTCACAACGTCCCGAGTCGAGGTATATATGTATATATATGTATATATATATATGTATATGTATATATATATATATATATATATATATATATATATATATATATATATATGCAAACACATGGTTAAGGCTTCATTAACCTCCGGCTTTGCGCTCTGGTGCCAACTTCCAAATAAAAGCCTAAAATGGCATTGATGTCCAATGTAGTAAAATATGATATTTATTTTGAAGTTGGCACTTGCAGCACAGTGGTGGAGAGGTGGCGTGTCACGGTAAGACACATTCGTTGTAGCGACTGCCTAGACCTTAACTTTTTCGCTGGCCTGACCGCAGTGAAAATTGCCGGGAGTAAATAGAGAGGGAAATCACAACTGCTGACTTCTTTGCAGTTTGTGACAGTGCACGACTAACCAATGGTCAAGCGGAACAACGGAGACGTACCCTTCCTTGACAATTTACTATATTGACGGGGATTTTCAAATAAAAGTCGGTGCTTAGTCTGTTATTCCGTTTTATGCATTAACTGTATTTGCTTCCATTAAGTTGCAATTCGTTATTGCACTTTTTTATAGTAAATTTATTCAATTAGCCCTTACTAATGTAGAATGTTTTTGGGGTACATTTCATTATGTAATTATTATTTATTATTATTTAAAGAATAATTTTGAACTGAAAATCGTTGCATATTGTTCGTCTAAAGAATAGTGCAATCAAAATATTTTTCCCTTACATGAGGAATAATCGTGTGTCCAATAGTGATCAAAATAATCGTGATTATTATTTGGGGATAACTGTGCAGCCCTAACCCTTACATTCTCTCAATGATGGCATCCACTCATCAGACTAATCTGGATGAGTTTGAGTTCAACGAACCCATCTTTGTCCGATGAGCTGAATGGGACCCAGTGCTACGAACCACTATGAGTTGAGGCACACAGGGCTTCGTCACAAGACCTGGCTCTATCATGATGGCGTTTTTTTAAAATTTATATATTTATTCTTTTAACAAGCAAAGCAACAGGCTCTGTAGCAGCCATCCTTCATCTCCCGTCATATGTGAGAATCGCACATTTATTTCTTACTATTGCTTAAGATACTGTCTTCAAGTGTAAGGTGCATGTTGGCCGATTTCACCATTTCCTCTACTCTTGAATCTTCAAATCTCAGGCTGTTGGTTGAGCAGTAGCAGTCATGTTTAAAGTCTCGCTGCCCTCCAGAGGCGACTACTTGTCATTGCAGCTGCTTAGAAATTGATATTCATACATTAACTGCACAAGAGCCGAACCCGCCCATCCCCATTGAAAAACATCATTGACGTCTAAAGACGTCAATACAGTACAGTACAATTCAAGACTCACCCAGAAAAGCTGAATTTTCTGACATCTTTGGCATCCTCGACAATTGATACTTTTGATTCATTTGTTACTTAGTGAACCCCTCCACCGATTAGCTGACAAGTTGCAGCTAAAAATATCCACAAATAAACTCGTACGGGCAGAAATTCCAAGGTGTTCTCCAAGTTGACCCCCTAAAAATTACTGTGATGTTTTAACTGCGTCACTTGCCCTAAAAAAAAAAAAAAAAACTCAACTTAAATTGCACAAATTGAAAATTTGTGAGAAGAACAGTGTACGCAGTAGAGTAGGTCATGTACTTAAGTCATCAATTCTTTTTTTTCCCCCGTGAATTTATTTGTTAGCAAGGACTTTAAAGGTGTTTGAAGTGCTCATTCCATGTTTTTTTGAAAATTCTACCAGGATGGCGGGCCACTTGTCACATTACTTGTCAGAGTGTAGATCTCTGCTGCTTCCTTGTAAACATCTTTTATCATACTCCAATCAATGACTCATCAATGACGATTGGTTTGACATTAGTATGTTCATATTTGTATGAGTAACTACAGAAGGCTTTAAAGCTTCACTTTTATAGTTAAGGAATTTTAAAATTATATACAGTGGAGGAAATAATTTGATCCCTCACTGATTTTGTAAGTTCACCCACTGAGCGAGACATGAGCGGTCTATAATTTTAGTGGTAGGCTAATGTTAACAGTGAGAGACAGAATATCTCAACGAAAATCTAGAAAATCACATTTAAAAAGAGATATATTTGCATTTCATTGAGTGAAAAATAAAAAGTGAAAGTATTTGATTCCCTACCAAAAATAAAGAATTCTGGCTCCCACAGTCTACTCCTCTTACTTTAAGAAAGTATTACGCGTCTTAACTTGTTAGCTATATGAAAGACACCTATCTGAACTGGTTACCTGTATGAATCAGAATCAGAATCATCTTTATTTGCCAAGTATGTCCAAAACACACAAGGAATTTGTCTCCGGTAGTTGGAGCCGCTCTAGTACAACAGACAGTTAATTTACAGAACACTTTGGAGACATAAAGACATTGACAAAAAACAACAACAAACAACAATTGTGCAAAAAGATGCAGAGTCCTCTAGCACTTAGAGCAGTTCGAATGGCTAATATCGTAATAGTCCGGTGCAATGACCATTGTGCAAAGGGCACTGAGACTTCAAGGAGTGTATGCGGTTTAAAGTGATGAGTAGTGCGATAATCTGGGACAATGGTTGTGCAAATGTTACAGATACTCCTCAATCAGTGTGCAAATGGAGCAGATGCTACTCTGGCATGAGTGGCCACTATATGCAAATAGTGCAGCACGGCGAGACAACTACAGTGAGTGCACGAGTAATACATAATTGGCCCCACAGAAATGTGACAACGAACTCAAGTCAAAAAATTGCCAGCTTGTTGTAATGGAATTATAAGTTAGCTGTTTAAGAAGTTGATTGCAAGAGGGAAGAAGCTGTTGGAATGTCTACTAGTTCTAGTTTGCAATGATCGGTAGCGCCTACCTGAGGGAAGGAGCTGGTGACCGGGGTGGGGAGGGTCCGAGAGGATTTTGCACGCCCTTGTCTTAGTTCTGGCAGCGTGCAAGTCCTCAAGGGTGGGTAGGGGGGTACCGACAATCCTTTCAGCAGTTTTGATTGTCCGTTGCAGTCGGAGTTTGTCCTTTTTTGTAGCAGCACCAAACCAGACTGTGATGGAAGAACACAGGACTGATTCGATGACCGCTGTGTAGAACTGTCTCAGCAGCTCCTGTGGCAGGCCGTGCTTTCTCAGAAGCCGCAGGAAGTACATCCTCTGCTGGGCCTTTTTGAGGACGGAGTTGATGTTGGTCGCCCACTTCAGGTCCTGGGAGATTGTAATTCCCAGGAACTTGAAGTTCTCAACGGTTGACACAAGGCAGCTGGACAACGTGAGGGGCAGCTGTGGCGAAGGATGCCTCCTGAAGTCCACGATCATCTCTACAGTCTTGAGCGTGTTCAGCTCCAGGTTGTGTCGGCCGCACCACAGCTCCAGCCGCTTCGCTTCCTGTCGATATGCAGACTCGTCACCGTCCTTGATGAGGCCGATGACAGTGGTGTCATCTGCAAACTTCAGGAGTTTGACAGTCGGGTTCGCTGAGGTGCAGTCGTTCGTGTAGAGAGAGAAGAGCAGCGGAGAGAAGACACAACCTTGGGGCGCCCCAGTGCTGATGCTGCGTGTGGATGAGGTGGCCTCCCCCAGCCTGACCTGCTGTGTCCTGCCCGTCAGAAAGCTGTAAATCCACTGGCAGATGGCAGGTGAGACGCTGAGCTGGAGAAGCTTGGATGAAAGGAGTTCAGGGATGATGGTGTTGAACGCTGAGCTGAAGTCCACGAACAGGATCCTCGCGTAGGTCCCTGCACTGTCGAGGTGTTCTAGGATGAAGTGCAGTCCCATGTTGACTGCATCATCCGCAGATCTGTTCGCTTGGTAGGCAAACTGCAGGGGGTCCAGCAGGGGGACATGTCCACAGAATCAATCAATCCACACCAACCTCTCCATAATGGGCAAGACCAAAGAACTTTCCAAAGACATCAGGGACAAAATTGTCAGCCTCAATAAGGCTGGCTCTAAGGCTAAGGCTCTAAGACCATTGGGAAGAGGCTGGGTGAGAAGGAAACAACTGCTGGTGCAATAATTAGAAAATGGAAGAAACAAAGTGATTGTCTATCTCCTTTAGTCTGGGGCTTCTCGCAAGATTTCACCTCGTGGGGTAGCAATTACCATGAGGCATCAGCCCAGAACTACATGGGAGGAGCTTGTTAATGATCTCAAGGCAGCTGGGATCATAGTCACCAAGAAAAACATTCGTAACACAATACGCCGTAATGGATTAAAATCGCCTGTAAGGTCCCCCTGCTCAAGAAGGCACATGTACAGGCCTGTCTGAAGTTTGTTAATGAGGACCTGAGTGATTCAGAGAATGATTTGGAGAAGATGTGGTCAGATGAGACAAAAATCTAGCTGTTTGGAATCAATTTGACTCACTGTATTGGGAGGACAAGGAGACTATTCAGACTATGACCCCAAGAACACCATCCCACAGTCAAGCATGGAGGTGGAAGCATTATGCTTTGGGGGGTTTCTCTGCAAAGGGGACAGGTCAACTTCACCGCATCAAGGGAAATATGGATGGAGCCTTGTACCATGAAATCCTGGGTGACAACCTCCTACCAGCCAAAAAACTTAAAATGTGTCATGGATGGGGATTCCAGCACGACGATGACCCAAAGCACATAGCCAAGGAAATGAAAGAGTGGCTAAAGAAGAAGCACATTAAGGTCATGAAATAGCCTAATATGTTTCCGGACCTAAATGCCATATAAAATCTGTGGAGGAAGCTGAAGCTTCGAGGTGCCAAGGCACAGCTTCGAAACCTTAAGGATTTGGAGAGGCTCCGTAAAGAAGAGTGGTCCAAAATTCCTCCCGAAACGTGTGCAAACCTGGTCATCAACGACAAGAAACCTCTGATCGCTTTACTGTCCAACAAGGGGTTCGCCACAAAGTACCACGTAATGTTTTGATAGGGCGTCAAATACTTATTTCCCTCAACAAATTGCAGAATAATTAGAATCTTTGTTTCATGTAATTTTCTAGATTTTCTTTTTGATATCCTCTCTCCTTGTTAAAATACACCGACCATTAAAAATTATGGACTCTTCATCTCTTTTTCAGTTGGTAAACTTACAAAATCAGTGAGGGATGAAATAATTATTTCCTTCACTGTAAATCTTTGACTGATCTCTTGTATGATGCAATATGTTCATATATTCCATACAATGCAACTCTACATTTTGTGTGAAATAATTCATAAGTAAATTAAGTTCTTTGCACTCCTTATCCTTTTTGCTGTACGGACAGTGGCGGACAATGGCATAGACCACTGTGTCTACAAGGTCACTGTGGACTTCACCACAGAGATCTTTGGCACCTTCAGACAGACCATAGTTTTTGACTTTGGCTCAGAACCAGTGCTGATGCAGCGAATCATGGTGGATGCTGCCTCTATTGAAGGTACGCCAAACAAGAAGCTTTTGTTTTTAATATACAGAACATGGTCAAAAGAAACAACAATAATTTAATTTAAATCACTGTTGCTTGCTTTTGTTATATAGATATAGAACATCTGATGGCAGCCAGACAACAGCTTTTGATGACTGCAAAACGTTGGGACTCTTCCTGTAAGACTCTTGTTGAATTCACACCTAATGAGACCATGTGTGATCTGGAGCGCAGTCTTCTTTCCCGCTATCAAATCCCACTGTCGGCCGACCAGCTCTTCACCCAGTCAGTTCTGGACAAGACTCTAACCAGAGAAAACTACCAGGCCCGGCTACATGACCTCCTCTACATAGAGGAGATTGCACAATTTAAAGAAGTTAGCAAGTGAGTAATTGGTGTTTTCTTTCTCTTTTTTCTGCTTTTTCTTGTTGTATTTTACAAGGGCTTTCCTGTCATTAGCGAGGTGCTTAACATTGGGCTAAAACTTCACCGTAGCAACTTTACATCACAATGAATTGGAACAAAATTCACATAAACCTTGTCTCACTATCACAAACACTAACCTTGTGCCTTATCGGTGGGTAAGGAAAGGAATCGGCGTTTTATAGCATTTGGTTCAGTCCATTTAAAAAAAAATAAAATAAAAAATCACCGGTGCCGTGGGAAGTTACTTTTCGTGCCAAAATGCTGGGTTCCGATGCGTACCCTTCAAAATAAAAGGCTAAAAGCTTAAAACAGGAAGTCAAGTTAAAACTTGCACATATAAACCATTTGATGTGATGAAACAGTCACAAATAACTATTTTAACAATGCTATACTTAACGTTTAGCTGAAACATTAATTCATGACTATTAAGTCAATTGGGTTAGTTCCACACACATTGCCTTTTAGTTCATAGGTTTGATATTGATACAGGTTATAAAGAATCTCGAGTCAAATGTTCATTTTAGTCTGCGGGCTGCTAAGAAAATGGATGTTCGTAATTTGGACACCCTTTATTTAAACCATGCAAACTTTTTTGACCCAGCACCCTAAAAGAATCGGAATCGTTATCGAAATTAGGAACCGGAATCGGAACTGGAATCGCTCAAATTCAAACGATGCCCAACCGTTTTACCCAGGTATAGTACCGTTCCAAAAAATTTGAATATCATGGAAAAGTTTATTTTCGGCGGCACGGTGGCCGACTGGTTAGAGCGTCAGCCTCACAGTTCTGAGGACCCGGGTAAATCCCCGGTCCCGCCTGTGTGGAGTTTGCATGTTCTCCCCGTGCCTGCATGGGTTTTCTCCGGGCACTCCGGTTTCCTCCCACATCCCAAAAACATGCATTAATTAGAGACTCTAAATTGCCCATAGGTGTGAATGTGAGTGCGAATGGTTGTTTGTTTGTATGTGCCCTGCGATTGGCTGGCAACCAGTTCAGGGTGTACCCCGCCTCCTGACAGCTGGGATAGGCTCCAGCACGCCGGCGACCCTCGTGAGGAGAAGCGGCTCAGAAAATGGATGGATGGATGGAAGTTTATTTTCACAATTCTATTCAAAAAGTTAAACTTTCATAGATTATAGATTCAGGGCCCACAATTTAAACAATTTCAAGTATTTGTTTATTTTTACATAATTTGGGCTTCCATCTCATAAAACCCACGAAATCAGGAATTAAAAAAATTAGAAGCCTGTGAAGAAATCAGCCCAAATTTTGCAGGCCATAAATGTTTTAAAGTGTCACACACTAATCATCTACTAAACTCAAAGCACCTGCACAGGTTTCCCCAGGTGTCATTAAATTGCTTAAGTTTGGTTCAATTGTCTCAGTTGCGTTCAATATGGGGAAGACTGCACACTTGAAAACTGGCCAGAAGACCATCATTGATACCCTCCATAGGCTGGGTAAGCCACAAAAGTTCATAGCTAAGGAGGCTGTCGGTTCACAGAGTGCTGTGTCCAAACATATCAATGAAAAGTTGAATGGAAGGACAACATGTGGCAGGAGAAGATGCACCAAAAAAAGAAATGACCCCGTGGGCTTCAGCGGATTATCAAAAAACACCACATTCAGACGCATCCGGAAGATGGGCTACAACTGTCGGGTTCCTGAGCCTGAGCCAACATAGGAAGTGTCTCAACTGGGCTAATGAGAAGAAGGACAGGGCTGTTGGCCAGTGGTCCAAGGTCCTTTTTTCCGATGAAAGTGTGCCTTTCATTCGGGAATCAAGGTCCAAGGGTTTGGAGGAAGACTGGTGAAGAACAGAACCCAAGCTGCTTGAGGTCCAGTGTGAAATATCCACAGTCTGTCATGATTTGGGGTGCAATTTCCAGTGGAGGTGTTGGAAAACACTGCTTTCTTAAATCCAAAGTCAGCGCAACAGTCTACCAGAATGTTTGAGGACTTCATGATTCCTTCTGCTGAAGATCTGTATGGAGCTGCAGATTTCATCTTCCAGCAGGACCTGGCCCCTGCCTATACCGCCAAAACCTGGTTTGATGGCCATGCCATCACAGTGCTTGACTGGCCAGCCAACTCTAAACCCAATTGAGAGTCTATGGGGTATTATGAAGAGGAGGCTTCCATAACTCCCAGGTAATGCCACAGGCTGATTGCCTTAATGCCACGGCAGTGGTTAAAGCAAAGTACATTTTGAAAGTACCGTATTTTGATTGATTTCAATGTGACCCTAATTTCCTTTTTTTTCTACAAAAACCGAGAAGTAAATGATTTCTTCACAGTGTTAAATTTTTTTGAATTCCTGATTTTGTGGGTTTTATGAGCTGGAAGCCCAAATTATGTAAAAATAAACAAATACTTGAAATTGTTTAACTGAGGGCCCTCAATCTATAAATTCGGAAAGTTTAACTTTTTTAAATTGAATTATGAAAATAAATAAACTTTTCCATGATATGAATTTTTTTTTTTGGAAAGGGTCTGTATGTGTGTGCTTCAGTGAATCATTATCCATGAAAAGTACGAGTCCTGTCTTGGTGCTAGCCAGTAACCAGTTAGAGGCATAGTAGGGCGCGTTATCGTTCAATAAATGCAATGGAGACAGGTTTCCGGACTCGATAAGTTGTCATTGTTATGGTAACACCTGGCGCGCTGCTCACGAAAGCAGTGAGCCGCTGGCGGAACGGCATTGGCTGCGTTTATGCACACAAGTGTGACACTTTAGGGAAAGTAAATTAGTTATCATGGCTTAAATTACTCCTGTGTAGTGCCGGAAATTCATCGTATGACTCGCCCTATGTACAGTCTCCTCCAAAAATATTAGAATGGCAAGGTTAATTCCTTTGTTTTAGTTGTATACGGAAGACACTTGGGTTTTCGATAAATGAATATGAGACAAAAGTTCAGAATTTCAGCTTTTAATTCATGGTATTGACATCTAGATGTGACAACTCAGGACAGAGCACCTTTTATTTGAACCCACCCACTTTTCAAGTGGGCAAAAGCTCCTGCAGAAAATGTCTTTCTGTTGGCTGTATCGAAATCATATGTCAATTTTTTTCATGTCACATAATGGTTTATAAATCAATGAATATTAAATATATATATTAAATATTAAATATTTGTCAATTTGTATGAATGAAATCTTGGTAAGTGCTAATCATGCCTGGTAAAAGAGTGCTTTGACTGCCTGAATGATGTTTTTATATTTAATTCCAAGTACGCTTTTAGACGCTGGATTGCACATAAATGAAAAGCCTGTTATTTAAAATGTGTAACTACTGTATTTTCACGACCATAAGGCGCACTTAAAAGTCTTAAATTTTCTCCAAAATGGACGGGGCGCCTTATAATGACGGGAGCGCCTTAAGTGTGCATCGAGTTCCAAAATCTGTAAATGTTGTTGTGACTTTGAGCGCTCCGCTTGACTGACTGGGAGCATTTCCTGCCGACACGCTGCTTATATAGAGGAAGGCGGACGTGACTGAGGACAGCATGCAGACGTAAAGGGGGAAGGGTGCGCACGACAGAGGACGCTAAAGACAAGCCCCCAGTAGGTATATAGTTCTGGTATGTGTATCGGTTTGGCTAAGGACCCTCGAAAATGGCACCTATGAAGAGACATGCTTACGAAGCACAGTTTAAACTGCAAGCTATTAGTTACGCGGAGGAACATGGTAATCCAGCAGCCACGAGAGAATTCAAGATCAACAAATCCATGGTTCGCAAGTGGAGGAAGCAAGAAAACGAGCTTTGTCAAGTCAAGAAGACGAAGCTGAGTTTCTGCGGAAACAAGGCGAGGTGGCCCGAGTTGGAATACCAACTCGAGCAATGGATTAATGATCAAAGAACAGCCAGGAGAAGCGTCTCTACAGTCACCATTCGACTGAGTGCAATAATGCTTGCAGAAGAAATGAAAATCGAACATGTTCAAGGAGCTCCGTCTTGGTGCTTTCGTTTTATGAAACGACACCATTTATCCATCCGGTCAAGGACTACCGTGGCGCAGCAACATCTGTCGGATTACAAGGAAAAGCTGGCCATCTTCCGCTCCTACTGCAGTAAAAAGATTGCCGACAAACACATCCAGTCCAACCACATCACCAACATGGACGAGGTGCCGCTCACTTTCGACATCCCGGTGAACCACACTTTAGAGAAGAAGGGGACCACCACGGTACCGATACGCACAACGGGGCACGAGAAGTCGGCTTTTACTGTTGTGCTTGGTTGCCATGGTAATGGACAGAAACTGCCACCTAAGGTGATTTTTAAGAGGAAGACACTGCGTAAAGAAAAGTTTCCAGCCGAAGTCATTGTTAAGGCCGATCAAAAGGGCTGGATGGACGAGGAGAAAATCAGAGAGTGGCTGAGTGAGGTGTACGTAAAGAGACCGGATGTTTTTTTCCACGCGTCACCGTCCCTGTTGATCTGTGACTCCATGCGCACCCATCTCACAGCCACTGTGAAAAACCAAGTGCAACTGGGAGGCAACGCTGGGCGAGTTACGCCACCATATGTGAATGGATTGTGGATGCTTGGGCTAAGGTAACTGCTTTGACTGTTGTCCGAGCTTTTGCTAAAGCCGGCGTCATTGCTGAACAGCTCCCCGGCAACGAGACTGACTCGGACAATTACGAGAGGGAACCCGGCGTGTTTGTTGGAGAACTTACCCAGCTGTTCATTTCGGATACAGAAGATGAGGACTTTGATGGATTTGTGGATGAACATTGATAAAAAAATAATGTGAGTACATTAAATACTTCAATAAAGTTGAAACTCAGTTTTGCTCCCGCTGCCTTTTTAAAAACATTGTTTTAGCGTGCATGCATGCTAGCGTATATTTTAACATGCCTGCGCACAATAATACGGTGCGCCTTATGTATGTGTTAAATACAGAAATAGACCCCGTAACTGAGACTGCTCCTTTTAATACGGTACGCCCTATGGTCGTGAAAATACGGTATACGCTGCAATTTGAAGGACAGTTAAATGGTAAGTCAGTCATCAAATTGTAATGCATTGACACTTCTGCATTCACTCAATTCACTCATCAATTGCAGTTGCAGTGTTACTTTTTTCTTTGCGTAATATATTTTAATACCACTGTACATGCACATCATTAGCACCTCCAATTCCAAGGGGGAAGAAAGTAACCTGACATGTAGTGAATATGACCTGCCGGAGTACACGGCACCCAGCACCCCCAATCTCTGACTGCTCTGCATTCTTCCAAGTCGCCCCCGCTGTGACAGACAGCCACAAGGTTGCCCAATTTATCTCATACGGACGCAAAATTAATTACCAGCCAGTCTGAAGAATCTCATGATCAAAAGGGAAGCACAGGACAACTGGTTTCTCACTCAGACACAAAGTTAATAAACTTTCACCCCCAGCCGGTCTGAAAACTCTCCCCGGCAGAGACTTGTCTCTGCTCACCAACAGGAGGCCATTTGCCCCTTTCTGGTCTGGGACAATTGATGGAGTCCAGCGACACCCACTGGCGGTGGAGGGTTACTGCCAACGGCAACAACATTCGGGATCAACTTCACCAAATTTAAATGTTGTGTGACATTTTAAAAACTTTGCATGAATGCTCCCAGTGTCTACCACCACACCAATGTCACTAAATGATTGTATTTCACCAAATTTGAATGTCTGCTGGTTAAATTTGTTTGCCAACAGAATATGCTTGTGTTTATCTCAAAACGAACACAGAAATGTTATACAAACAAACAGTAAGTGTTATTAGCCACTACATAAGTTTGAAACACTCATTGCATAGATTAAACGGTCCGTGTAAACAGTCCATTAGTTGGGAATTAAAGTTATTTTATTCCACGGGTTTTAAACCACAAACCATCCTAAGATGAAATGTGATTCTAAAGGCGCGGCCTGCCTTACGTTTGGTCAAAGGGGGCCGGCCTCGCTCTCTGAGGCCCATAAAAGGCCGAAGCTCCTTTGTCCTGCGCTCTAGCTCTCGCTGTCTCTCTCTCATACTCTCTCGTTTTTTCAATGGACCGAAGATCTGGCTCAGCCCGCGAGCCCCACCTCTCACCACGAGGTGGCTGAGGCTGAGAGGCTTCAAACTTCCCCACCGCGCTGCCAAGCGTGGACCGCAGGGAGCACCTGCCAACTCCCCGAAGATACCCTTTTGGGTGCGGAACAGTTTACGGATGAGACTCCATTGGGAAGGAATTGCAGTGCGAGTTTTTCCCTGACCGCTTGGCTAACAACGCCACTGCAAGTGCTCCGGCCGTCCTGCACCTGAAGTGCATCTTTTTCTCTTCTTTTCTTCCTTTTTCTTCAAACCATCCCTTGTGAGCGCTTTTACCAACCACCCGAAAGGTCGACCCGCCTGTCTGAATTGGTCTACGCAACGTAAGTCCAACATGCTGTTTGTTACTAGATACAAATTAGTGCATATCTGGGTCAAAGAAATAACAGTCACAGATTCCCAACTCTTGCACTGTCACCGCCCATGCTCATACAACCCTCACATCACGAGTTCAGCCTCCTTTACCAATGTACGTCTGTCCTTTATTTTGCTTTTCTCTGGATTGTTCCCCTGTAGATTCCCATTAGAGTTCATTCAATTTTAAATGAAACCCACTACCTGTATCGTTTGTGTGTTTGGATACGATAAGAGAACTCTGGGATCTAGAACTCTTATTTAATTCCTGTAGCAACCTTCAGATTATGAGACATAGAGGTTTTTCCGTCTGTTTTTGCCAAAGTTTTACACATCTAAAAAGAGATGTGGTATCCCTTTAGGAGATAAAATAGTCTGATTTTAACATTAAAACATACATCGGACTAACCCGGAAGTGAACGCAGGCGTTCACCTTTGACAAATTTATTTCTCAATATTGAGACCTCGGATAAATGGTAGAAAATTGATGGATGGATGGATATACGCTACACATTGTATATCTGTTTCCATGGTGAGTAGAGACATCAGGGCTCCACTGATCTCTTTTGGTTGTAGCCGTGAACGAGCTTAGCTCAAATTGAATGTACTCAGACTTGATCTAATTCAGATCACCTGTTCTGGACCCGAATGATCCCAGTTTTCGAGTTCAGGGGAAGTCAAATCAGAACTCAGGTTTAGATTAAGAGCATGTTGAACCTGCTTGCTATAATCCTCACCAGGTTGCAACAGAGATACAGAGAGATTGGAAGACCCACAGAGAGACATAAGTGGACGTCCTGGGAAATATACAGATTTTTTTGATAACACAAGGACTTCTGTTTGTCAAATTCAATTTAGAATTCTACTGAATGGAATTTAACCCGACATTGCAAGGAAACTGTTCCAAAAGTTGAAAAACATGTCAGATTGTAAACAAACCTATTTCTACTTCCATTATTTGAAAGGATAAAATGTATTTGCAATCCCAACAAATTCAACTATGACCTGGATTGTTTGAGTTCTGAGAGTCCATTGTATTTTAAATGTTTGTCGGTACTCTGCTGTTTGTCTCCAAGGTTTAACATCAAAGTGAACCTGCAGCTGGTATCCAGCTTCATGCTGACCGGCATTTCGGTTGGAGCCAAGTATGCCCAGAATGGACAACTCTTTGCACGTTTTAAACTTACAAAAACACTGTCTGAGGTATTGACTGGATGGATTTCCCGTTTTAGTCTATAGGTCGTCTTATTGCATTCTCTGTTAGCTAGTTCAATACAGCAGTATTTCTCTCACCCTTCAGGACACACTGGCAGGACGACTCGTAATGACCAAGGTGAATTCAGTTCTCTTCCTGCCTTTGGGTTGGGAAGGAGTCATCAGCCAGCCACCACCGGGGGTCAAAGAGCGTGTCTACGAGGCTGTGATTGAGGAGAAAACCAAGGAATATATCTTCCTCAGGATCTGCAAAGACTGCTGTGATGAACTCGGACTACTGCCTGACAGAAAAATCCAGGTTTGGGCTTTACAGCGTTTATAAAATGTGTGCACACCTGTGTTTAAATGCCATGTTTTAGTGATATATACAGTGGAAAGAAGAAGGTGAAACATTTGGAATTTCTGCATAAATTGGTCTTAAAATCATCTAAAGCACAAGAATAAACAGTCTGCTTAAACTTATACCAAATACAATTGTTTTCATAACTTCATGGAAAATACAATGAAAATACAATTTACAATGCGTAAAACATTGAACAAGAATGGGGTTCATGGGAGAACACCGAGAAGGAAGTCGTTGCTGTCTTAAAAAATAAATAAATATACTGCACTCTTGACGTTTGCTAAAAAGCACTTGGATTTTCCACAGCACAACTGACAAAATATTCTTTGGAACAGACCAAAGTTGAATTGTTTTGAAGGAACACACTGATGTTTGGACGAAAAATGGCACAGAACACCAACATCAGAACCTTATCCCAAACTTAAAGCATGGTGGAGACATCATCATTGTATTGGCATGCCTTGCAGGGCCTGGACGGTTTACCATCATCAATGGAAAAATGTATTCCAAAGTTTATCAATATATTTTGCAGAAGAGCTTGAGGCCATATGTCCAACAGTTGGAGCTCAAAAGAGAATGGGTGTTGCAACAGGACAACGGTCCAAAACACAGCAGCAAATCAACAACAAAATGGCTTCAGAAGAAGAAAATGTGTTCTTGTGCATCTCTAGTGCTGTTCACACCAGACAGCCAAGGAATCTTGCTGAACTGCAACAGTTTTGTAAAGAGGAATGATCCAAAATTCCTCCTCATCGTTGTGCGCGTCTGATCTGGAGCAACAGAAATGCTTGAGGTTATTGCTGCAATAGGAGGGTCAACCATTTATCAAATCCAAGGGGGACTTACTTTATCCTCCCTGTCCTGTAAATTTTTACGTTCTACTCTATAAAAAAAATATGTAATGTTTTTTTTTGCGTGATATTAGTTTAGGCGGACTCTGTTCTTTATTCTTGTGATTTAGATGATCAAACTACATTTTATGACCAATGTATGCAGGAATTAAAGAAATTCCAAAGAGTTCACATACTACTTCTTTCCACTGTAAAGATAAGACCAAAATGAATCATCTCAAAACCTTTTCCACCATTGGAACCACCATCGCTAGCGCTAACTGTTTTCCAACTTTGCTGCATAGTTCCTCTTTGCAATGTTAATTTCTTTAGTCAGCTGGTTTCTAGCTCGATTATACAGGGCCCTGTCCCCGCTCTGATATGCGTCCTCCTTAGCTTGGCGAAGCTGCTTAAGTTTGGCACTGAACCACAGCTTGTTGTTGTTGAAAGTGCGAAATGACTTTGTTGGTACACAAACCTCTTCACAGAAACTGATATAGGATGTGACAGTGTCCGTATATTCATCCAGGCTACCAGCTGAATTTTCAAAGACACTCCAGTCTGTGCAGTCTAAACAGCTTTGAAGTTCCATCTTTGCTGAGCGGATTTGCGAAAGTTGGTGAAAGAAAGTCCGGAGTAGCCTCCTTGATGGTTAGCAAGTATCCCCTTGTGTAAGTGAGTCGTGTAATGTCTCCAAAGACGAGCGAAAAACACAAAAACAATACTAGAGAGCGCGTAACCGAGGTGACCACACTGGTAGGCGCCATCTTGGATGATGGATGAAATGGATGGATGGATGAATATTAAACTATTTTTCTTTATTCTGTGATATGTTATCCGCAGAATACTGAGCTGCAAGACTGCGTGTTTGGTCCGCTGAAGAAGAGTCCTTCACCTGTCAATCAAATATACGTTGACGTTCCCTGTCGTCAACTACTGGCTGTAGGGTTATGCTTGATAAATAGTTAACTTTCCCGTGTTTGTGTTAATAGGGACTAACACACACAACCCTGAGAGAGGCGCTGAGGGTTTAAACGACTTTGCCGTGGTGGATTGAACTGTTTAGCTCCTAAAATCGCTAGATTTTTAGGTCGTGGGCTAGTGAACATAATAGTTAACTTTCTCGTGCGTATTAATTAGGTACTAACACAAAACGGCTCTGAGCGAAGCGCTGATATAGTAAACGACATCACCGCGGTGGAGTGAGCTGTTTAGCTCCTTAACTCGCTAGCTCAATAGCTCACAAGTTAGCTTGTGAGCTCGTGCGCTAACACAATTAGTTAACTTTGCCTTAAGTGTCTGTTGTGTGAATGGCTGTGGAGTATTGGACGGAGCCAACACTGTGTGCCAATGACACAGCTGTCCAACACTGTCGGTCCACTGTGTGATCTGCTCGCCGGCTCACCACAACATTGACGATTTATCGAGTCCGGAAAAACTATCGTGTACATTTTATTTATCGAACGACAAGTTGATGTAGTAATTATCATGGCAGGTCTAATGATTGGTTACTTTGGAACACCGCCACCCAGTCATAAAAGGGTGTGCACACTTGTGCAACCACATTATCTCAGTTAACTTTACCTCCCCTCTCAAATATGTATTTTTTTTTATTTGAAGTGTACAGGTCATAAGGTCACAGTAATGGTGGAAAAAGTTTTGAAATTATTTATGTTGGTCTTATTTTTTTATATGACAAAAATCAGGCTTTGAAAAGTGATGTTGACTTTTTATATCTTTATTGCAAGCCATTATGATATCAGGAAAAATGTTTACTGCTTAACATCCATCCATCCATCCATTTTCTGAGCCGCTTCTCCTAATTCGGGTCGCGGGCGTGCTGGAGCCTATCCCAGCTGTCATCGGGCAGGAGGCAGGGTACACCCTGAACTGGTTGCCAGCCAATCGCAGGGCACATAGAAACAAACAACCATTCGCACTCACAGTCATGCCTACGGGCAATTTAGAGTCTCCAATTAATGCATGTTTTTGGGATGTGGGAGGAAACCGGAGTGCCCGGAGAAAACCCACGCAGGCACGGGGAGAACATGCAAACTCCACACAGGCGGGGCCAGGGATTGAACCCGGGTCCTCAGAACTGTGAGGCTGACGCTCTATCCAGTCGGCCACCGTGCCGCTACTGCTTAACAATCTATGAATAATGTATCGTCTGTCTGATTGGTCTCGGTTATTTCTTTACTGTCAACATTGCGTGATTGTTTCCATTCTGAATGCCTGTTAAGGGACCAAGGTTCTGTAATGGCAGTCATTAAAACGACCCTCTTACTACTAGTGTGACAGCAGAATCTTCTGCAGTTGTTTCTTCTGGCTGATAGTTTATCATCTCTCTTAGTTCTTTAATGCCGAACTCAGACTACACGAATGTAGTCCAGTTTGGTCACCAAAGATGCGTCACGGGCAAATGTTCACTGTCGTGGCCAATTATTTGAGTTATGAATTGCCGATCAAGCGTCGTTACCTCGTGTAGTGTAACATAATCAAAGATTTCCGATTTGGTGTCAAGAATGACTCACGACCACGACACAAAGTCTGCTGTGTCAGATTTATTATTATTTTTTGGGTAGTGTAACATGTCCAATGTGGTCCTACGATTTGTTCCTAGCCATTGACCAATAGTGTGACGGGGCGCCTTTAAACGGCCATCACTTCCTGACCGGCGCACTGCCAATGGCGCAAGCATGCGCCACGCGCTAGTTGTTCCTGCGGAGCCAAGCTCCGGTTAACCCTGCGGTTCCTACAGTTGTCTTACAGTCCTGCATGCCCGCAAACTGTTACCCTTCTTCCTGGAGTCTTTCTTCTTGTCCCACCTCCCTAAAGACCTGTGCTGTCGGCCCGTGCTCTTGGAGACAGCACGCGTTGATAGGGGGGGCTCAGGTCGGTGTCGTACTTGTAGTGTGGCCACTCGGCTGGTCCAAGACATGGAACAAATTTACGACACCATGTCTGGTACTCTGACAACGACCGAGGTGAACAACAAAAAATGTAGTGTGGTGTGAGCTCAGCATCAATGAGTCAATTCAGCCTCATTGCCTTACACTGGTCTTCCTCTTCTACATCTCTGACATTCCTGATCTAGTGTTCTTTTTATATTTCCGTTTTCCTTCTTACAGGTCCCACATTTAACAGATAGTATTGGTCGTAAGGGGGGTAAAGCTGTTGATAATGTTTAGTCAGCCAGTGATGGTGTTTTCTCTACATCAGGTGGAGCTCCAGTTCCAGCTGAACAGGCTTCCGCTGTGTGAGATGCATTATGCCCTGGATCGCATCAAAGATAGTAAAGACAATAGAATTCTTTTCCCTGATGTTAGCCTTGTCCCAACCATCCCCTGGAGCCCCAACAGGTATTTCACATTGTACACACACTTCAATGTTGCAATTCCACCAACCTGGTACATTTCTTGAACCTGTAATTTGTCATGCACAACTTGTAACGGCAATACATGATGCTAGCCTCACAGAGGACCTGTACCAGCAGTTTATGAGATGGCCAATTATCCTTTGCCTTAGTGAGGAGAGTAAACTTGTGCTTCATCTTATGTTGCGTTTTATGTGAATTTTGCAAGTGTGGGAAGATAATTAAAATTGTAGTAGTTGGACAAGCATCAGAGAAAGTACATCGGAATCACATTCATCAGTAGTGTTGGGGAGTAAAGAATGACATGTAACGAGACTACGTAATTTAATAAAAAAATTTAAGTCATTGTAATCCGTTACATTACCCGGCAAAAGTATGTAATTAAATTACAGTTTCTATTGAAAATTTTGATTAAAATTTTCGTTGCACTTGAAATATACTTAGCAAAAACTCTAATTGATCAAATAGTTTTCTTCCACATTCTAAAGCCGAGGCTTATGATTGTCTCTCTCTGGTCATGTGCTACTCAATCGGCTTCTTAATTACACGCTGATATGGCAGTGAGCTGCAAGTATGCAACAGTGTCACTGGCGCACAAGACGTTCATGGGTTGGAAATACAGTAAATACATAATACAGACAAAAGATATGGACCAAAACATATTAGTGCACTCCAAAGAGTGTTTGTCGGCAGTGAAGGTGCTGTCCATGTCAGGACAGTTGACACATTTACATGTACTGTACGTAACCCTACTAGTTATTGGCTAATGGTAACTGGAAGCACTCACATATAATAAAATGGGGAAGAAGTTACAACCTTCCTTGTCTTTTCATACCTAGAAGGTTAAATGATGATGACAGTCAGATTCCAATTCATTTCATAGTAGCTCTCAAACATGGCAGTTTTTCCTTAAATATGACCTTGAAGCTCCACCATCTGGTGCAATCCATTAATTTTTCTGATATTTTGAAAGGGTGTTCCACTCATAATGTATAAACTTGTGAACACTTATAAGAATAATGACTTTTGAAGAGTTTTATGTCATCACTTATCTGTTAGCTCTGTGTTGTTCTGTTGGCCAGTTTGATTTTACAGAGGAAGTGCTTTAATTAGCACTGACTTTTGAAAGTCTTCATTGTTAAAGTTTGTAGATATTGTTAAGGCAATAAAAAATATTACACTAAGTATACGGCACAGCTGTTCGAACAGTAAAAAAAGAGTAACTGAAGTTCAGTCTTGTGTTGTATTTTATTATAGTCTTTGTGTAGTCCTAAGTAATGCTTGCAGCTTTAACACTATCAGGTCTTAAAATGTGAAAATGGTTAACAGTTGAGAGCATTTGTTCAATATTATGAAAAGTAATCAAATGTAATTAGTAATCAAAAGTAATTACTTTTGAGAAATTGAAATAATTACAATTGTAATTGGAACCAATTACATTTCAAACCTGCCCAACAGTGTTCATCAGTATTTTTACATATATGCATCTGAATTGATTGAACACACACAATTTGCAAAAATGCCGTGATATTCTTTGTATTAAAAAAACAACTTTGCACGTAAATATTAGTGCTGTCAATAGATGATAATTTTTTAATTAATCACACAAATTTCTGTAATTAGTCTCGATTTATTTCCCATTTGTTTGAAATACTCACAAAATGTTGAGCGCATGACACAGCGTACTGTCAGTCCATCCTTTGTCAATGAAGTGCGCTTTGACCCCGAAGTAGTAATCATTGTTCACAGAAGTCAAGTGGTCACCTGTAAGAGCGATGTTGGCTGCTTCCTCAAGCATGTTCCTCCCCTGAGCCCTCTCATCGTAAAGTGTGCATTCTTGACACTGTCCTGCCTATCAAGGGTGGATTATAATAAATCTCTCCCAATCTTCCAATGCTGCTTGAATAATCTCTCTCAATCTTATCATCTTCTATGTTAATTGGTCGAAAGTTTTTCACTATTCACCTAACCAAGGAATTGGTTACCTTCTCACTCACAGGTTTAGTTATCTGTCTACAAGCACCACACTCCAGAAGGGTAGATTGGCAAGGCACTGTAAAGGTAACTTCAGCAAGGTGCTTTGCTCGGCGATGATAGACCAAAGACGTACTGGTATTTGAATTCAGCTCTGAATTTTCATTTTTGAATTGTGAACTGAACTTTGAACTCGTTCACGTAGAAAATGAACTTTCCCAGTGCTGTTGAACACCCCATCAAGGTTGTGTTGCTCATGTTCAAAGCCATCTCTGGCTACTAGGCAATATTTTCAAATTGCTTAAAACTGTGTCTTTGTAAGTTGTTTCTATTGCAATAAAACCTTGATGTAATAATTACCGGCCCCATCTTTCTTCTACCCACAGGCAGTGGGATGAACAGCTGGATCCTCGGCTGAATGCCAAGCAGAAAGAGGCTATTCTTGCCATCACCACCCCTCTCTCTATCCCCCTGCCCCCAGTCCTCATCATTGGACCCTATGGCACTGGCAAGACGTTCACCCTGGCACAGGCTGTCAAACACATTCTCCGCCAGGAAACCAGCAGGTGTGTATGATTTGTTATTTGTACTACTTTTTGGCCATTATTTTCTTCATCGTTACAGTCCCAAACCACCAATTTTTGCAATCAGCATTGTTAACGTATTCACTGCCGAGCAATTTCACAAATTTTTCAAGCCCCACAGAATATTGTGCACTTTGAAAAGATCAAACACAAAAGAAAGATCACTCTTCTTTCATCAGAAAAAAAAGTTTTTTCTCTTGCTTATACAATCCATCAGGTTAAATAGCACAAATCAGCAAAATGATACTACATCTGAAGCCACCCAGGAAAAACTTTATTACCATGTCTGAATTGGATATAGTTGACCAAATAACTGTAGAGAAAATGGTTCAGTAGCTGAAACCATCAACGAGCTGTCTTGACTCAATACCATCTGACTTTTTCAAAGCTATTTCGAAGTCTGCTGTCTGATTTGCAGCAAATAATCAATTGCGCACTTCAGTCAGGTGAGTTTCCTAAAGCTCTTAAAGTGGCTGCCATTAAGCCTTTTCTACAAAATAAACGCTGGATGCTTCCATTTTAGCAAGCTATAGACCGGTCTCAAATCTCCCTTTCATAGCCAAGATTGGTGAGTTATTTTTAATCAACTCAGCAACTTAAATGAACTTTTTGACAAATTTCAATCAGTTTTCCGAACTCGTCACAGTACAGAATTTTCTCTTATCAAAGTGCTAAATGATATAAGTTTGAATACTGACTCAGGAAAGTAAAATCTGGATCTCTTCTTGTTGGATCTCAGTGCGGCTTTTGATACGGTCGATCATAATATGCTGCTGAGCAGTTTGGAAATGTGGAAACCACAACAAAACTGAGATAATTGTTTTTGGCAACAAAGAAAATAGGATTGCTTTTTGTAAATACCTGCAGTCAATCTCTTTAAAAACCAAAGACCAAGTCCGCAACCTTGGTGTACTGATAGAGTCCGACCTGACTTTCAACAGTCATATCAGATCAGTAACTAAAACTGGCTTCTACCATCTGAAGAACATATCCAGAGTGAAGGCTTGCATGTGCCAAGCAGACCAGGGGCCTCATGTACAAAAAGTGCGTACGCACAAAAACGTGGCGTCCGTTCTTTTTCATGGCAAAGTTCAGATGTATCAAGGGTGACATGACCGTGGAAATGTGCGGTGCCTCACGCCAACTGCATGGCTGCCGTACGCACGTTTCTGCAGCTTTTGGTGCTTTGGCGACACTTAGAGGTGATGCTGGGAAACTGTTCTCATAAATCTGCACACCAGACACATTAATAATTAGCATTGTGATTTGCATGTTCAAATGTGGGCGTGGACAGGGAGGAGTCAGCTACATGTGCGCTCATTTCCACGTTGATTGGAATGTATGAAGGAAATGTGCTTGGATTCATGAGTACGCAGAGTTTCATACAGCTGAATATTTTTGTGCGTACGACGTTTTCTGGATTTGAGCGTACGCCATGTTTTAGGAGGAAATCCACGCAAGTCTTTGTACATGAGGCCCCAGGAGAAGCTCATCCATGCTTTTATCTCAAGTAGACTTGACTATTGTAATGGTCTCCTGACTGGACTCCCCCAAAAGAGCATTAAGCAGCTGTAGCTCCTTCAGAATGCTGCAGCTTGGGTTCTGACCAGAACAAAGAGGTCAGAGGATATTACTCTTATTCTAAAGTCTCTACACTGGCTCTCAGTCAGCTTTAGAATACAGAATACTGGTCTATAAATCACTAAAATGGTGTAGGTCCTGACAACATGAAAAAAATGCTAATGGCATATAAACCCAGTCGGGCTCTGAGATCTACAGATTCATGTCAAAAAGTGTCCAAAGCAAGCATTGTGAAGCAGCATTTGGCTATTATGCTGCACACAAATGGAATGAGTTGCCAACAGAAGTGACGTCAGCCCCAAGTGTGAATGTTTTTAAGTCCAGGTTAAAGACTCTTATTTTTTTTCTCATGCTTGTTAGAGCATTTCTGCTTTTACATGATCTTTCTTGCACTGTACGCTGTTTTTATTGTATTTTTCTCTTCGTTATAAATGTTTATGAGCATTTTTTTTAATGCTTTTAATAATGTGAAACACACTGACTTACTTTGTTTATGTAATTCGCTATACGAATAAATGTGCTTTGCTTAGAAACCCATAACGTAATAACGGTTCATAATGTAATAGATTTGCCATTTTTTTAAAAGGTAATAGGCTCATAACGTAATATCTGGCCAATTACGTAATAAAAGTCCTGATTATGTAGAAGTCCATAATGTAATAACGGCCCATAACCTGATATATTTGCGTTCCTTTATTGTCCAAAACTTGTTATAGGTTCAGGACTTATTTCGTCACTGGCCAGTTCTTACGTTATAAGCCTATTAGATTTTAAAAATGGCAAATTAATTTCATTATGGGCCGTTATTAGGTTTTGGTTTATTACATTATGGGCTTCTACATGCCACTCCCAGTTTAGATTTAATACCGTCAAAGTAAACATAAAACGAGGACAATTACACATGTATTTAAAATAACCACACAATTTTGCCCTCCAAAACCTTAATACTAACACACAATGCAAAACCATACATCGATACTTGTGGTATTGTAAGCCTTAACGCAACAGATATTTGAACACAAACAGTGCATCAACACATGTAGACAGATAATTTAACAATACTCACAGGCATATCTTTCTCCTGTCAAAAATGACCATCATTACTGCAGTTTACTGAGTCACTTGTGAAATTCCTCTTTGTTTGCCATTAGTGTATTATACTTCCCCCAGTGGCCAAGTCGTGTACAATGGGTGTCACATTGAATTAAACAGAATGCACAAGATTACATTTTTTAAATTTTATTTCATGATATAATTACTGTATGGTTTTTATAAAGTACAATATTAGTGGTTTAAAAAAACACTTTTTTTGCGGAACAAATTGAAATCATATCAAACAAATATATCTGCCATCTACTGAACGAAAACACTAATCCGATGTGGTCAAACGGACGTGGGAGTAACGTATCGTATCGTGGGAGCATCGTATGACATGATTATGAATATTACAGTGGGTACAGAAAGTATTCAGACCCCTTTAAATTTTTCACTCTGTTATATTGCAGCCATTTGCTAAAATCATTTAAGTTCATTTTTTTCCTTATTAATGTACACACAGCACCCCATATTGACAGAAAAAAAAACAGAATTGTTGAATTTTTTGTAGATTTGTTAAAAAGGAAAAACTGAAATATGACGCAGCCATATGTATTCAGACCCTTTGCTCAGTATTTAGTAAAAGCACCCTTTTGAGCTAATACAGCCATGAGTCTTTTGGGGAATGATGCAACAAATTTTTCACACCTGGATTTGGGGATCCTTTGCCATTCCTCCGTGCAGATCCTCTATAGTTCTGTCAGGTTGGATGGTGAATGTTGGTGGACAGGCATTTACAGATCTCTCCAGAGATGCTCACTTGGGTTTAAGTTAGGGCTCTGGCTGGGCCATTCAAGAACAGTCACGGAGTTGTTCTGAAGCCACTCCTTTGTTATTTTAGCTGTGTGTTTAGGGTCATTGATTTGTTGGAAGGTGAACCTTCGGCCCAGTGTGAGGTCCTGAGCACTTTGGAGGAGGTTTTCATCCAGGATATCCCTGTACTTGGCCACTTTCATCTTTCCTTCGATCGCAACCAGTCGTCCTGTCCCTGCAGCTGAAAAACACCCCCACAGCATGATGCTGCTACCATCATGCTTCACTGTTGGGACTGTATAGGACAGGGGATGAGCAGTGCCTGGTTTGGGACTGTATAGGACAGGGGATGAGCAGTGCCTGGTTTTCTCCACACATACTGCTTAGAATTAAGGCCAAATGATTCTATCTTAGTTGCATTAGACCAGAAAATCTTTTTTCTCACCATCTTGGAGTCCTTCAGGTGTTTTTTTGCAAACTCGATGCGGGCTTTCATGTGTCTTGCACTGAGGGAGAGGCTTCCGTCGGGCCACTCTGCCATAAAGCCCAGACTGGTGGAGGGCTGCAGTGATGGTTGACTTTCTAGAACTTTCTCCCATCTCCCGACTGCATCTCTGGAGCTCAACCACAGTGATCTTTGGGTTCTTTTTTACCTCTCTCACCAAGGCTCTTCTCCCCCCGATTGCTCAGTTTGGCCGGACGGCCAGCTTGAGGAAGGGTTCTGGTCGCCCCAAACGTCTTCCATTTAAGGATTATGGAGGCCACTGTGCTCTTAGGAACCTTAAGTGCAGCAGAATTGTTTTTGTAACCTCGGCCAGATCTGTGCCTTGCCACAATTCTGTCTCTGAGCTCTTCAGGCAGTTCCTTTGACCTCATTTTGCTCATTTGCTCTGACATACACTATGAGCTGTAAGGTCTTATGTAGACAGGTGTGTGGCTTTCCTAATCATGTCCAATCAGTATAATCAAACACAGCTGGACTCCAATGAAGGTGTAGAACCATCTCAAGGATGATCAGAAGAAATGGACAGCACCCTAGTTAAATATGAGTGTCGCAGCAAAGGGTCTGAATACTTATGTGATATTTCAGTTTTTCTTTTTAATAATCTGCAAAAATTTCCTCAATTCCGTGTGCCTTATACGTAGGTATTGGGGGGGGGAAAAAAAAAAAAAACTTTCACATTTTATAAATGTATGCCGCTATCTTGAGGTTATGAAAAAGCTGTACACTTCCATTCCAATATGCCACCACCACCTAGAGGTTATGAGGAAGGTATACACTTACACTTTTACTTGGAAAATAAAATGTTTCGCCTGGCCCTTTAAGTTTTCTTTAAAGAATTGTACCCATCTTAAAAATTCTGGCCAGGTAATCTACCATGAGCACAACTGTGTGTTTTCTCATTTACTAAATAAAAGTAGGGCTGTGAATTTCAAAATAAGAGCAAGTAAATATAAGAGCAAGTAAATAAAAAGAAAGTATTCCGTGTTCAAGTAGTGCTTAACTTCAGAATAATTCTTTGAAAAAACTACCAAAATACAGATAATACTTCGTTATGATCATGTGTAGAAGCAAAATCATGCATTGTAAAAATGCATTATACATTGATAGGAGGGTTTTCCAGAATTTTGAGGTGCACTTTTGGGGTGCGTATTGTACATGAGTGCGCATTATACACAAAAAATTACTGTGATTCTCCGATGTCATGATTCTCGGGTTAGCAGTGAAAATTTACTGTATTATATATACATTTGTAACAATTAGACATTACATATTTTGGAATGAATGTAAATTTTTTTACAACCCCTCGCTACAAGTATATGTTTATATACTGTGAAAGATTGTTTTAATTTCCTCATACCGTATTTTCACAACCATAAGCCGCACCGTATTAAAAGACGTAGTCTCAGTTACGGGGTCTATTTCTGTATTTAACACATACATATTATTGGGCGCAGGCATGGTAAAACATGCGCTAGCTTAAAACATACGGTAGCATGCATGCATGCTAAAACAATATTTTTAAAAAGGCAGCGGGAGCAAAACATAGTTTGGTTGTACTTTATTGAAGTATTTACCAATGTACTTGCATTATTTTTGTATTAATCCTCATCCATAAATCCATCAAAGTCCTCATCTTCTGTATCCAAAATGAACAGCTGGGCAAGTTCCCCATCAAACACGCCAGGTTCCCTCTCGTCATTGTCGGAGTCGGTCTCGTTGCCGTGCGGCTCCTCAGAAATGATGGGGGCTTTTACGAAAGCTCGAACAAGAATGCAAGCAGACACGTTAGACCAAGCAACCACAATTCATTCACAAATTGTGGCGAAACTCGCCCGGCGCTGCCTCCTAGTCTTAGTAAAGCTGTGTTCGCCATCTGTCATCCATCGCTCCCACGCCGCTCGCAACTTCACTTTCAATGCCCTGTTTACACTGATGTCCAGCGGTTGGAGTTCCTTAGTCAAGACTCCCGGAATGATGGAAAGCTCCGAGTTATTGCACTCAGTCGAATGGTGACTGTAGAGACTCTTCTCCCGGCTGTTCTTTGATCATTAATCTATTGCTCGAGTTGGTCTTCCAACTCGGGCCACCTCACCTTGTTTCCGCGGAAACTCAGCTTCGTCTTCTTGACTTGGCGAAGCTCGTTTCCTCCACTTGCGAACCATGGATTCATTGAACTTGAATTCTCTTGCGGCTGCTCGATTCCCATGTTCCTCCGCGTAACTGATAGCTTGCAGTTTAAACTGTGCTTCGTAAGCGTGTCTCTTCGTAGGTGACATTTTCGGGGGTCCTTAGCCAAACCGATGTTGTTTTGCACAATGCACACCCCGGCGCTATGTACCTACTGGGGCGTGCCTTTTTTTTGATGAGTGGTTTGCATCTTGTGGAATGGCCTGTATATTTCTTCTCGAAGTTTTCTTCGAACAATGGATTGTGATACCTTCACCCCTGCACGGTGGAGGTTGGCAGTGATGTCACTGACTGTTGTCTTTGGGTGTTTCTTCACAGCTCTCACAATGTTTGTCATCAACTGCTGTTGATACCCTTGGCTGACCTGTTCGATGTCTGTTGCTCAGTACACCAGTGGTTTCTTTCTTTTTCGGGCCATTCCATATTGTTGGGTTGGCTCTGCCCAATGTTTGTCTGGTCGAGTTTCCCTCTTCTCTCAGTTTCAAAATGGTTTGCTTTTCTCCCATAGACAGGTCTCTCGTCTTACAGCAAATGCAGTTTTCACAGGGGAAACCCACATCCAAAAACAAGGACTATCTAATGTTGAAGCAATCATTCTAAAAGGCAACATCTCAGCACCTATAAACATCTATCAGTCACACGTTTCAATACTTTTGCTCTTTTAAAAATTGGGTGGGTTCAAACAAATGGTGCTCTGTCATGAGTTAACACATCTAGATGTAAATACCATAAAATAAAAGCTGGAATTCTGAGCTTTTGTCTCATTCATCTTTTGATCTGAAACCCAAATGTCTTCAGTATACAACAAAAACAAAGGAATTGACCTTGCTTTTCCAATAATTTGGGAGGGTATTATAAACGTAGTTGAGTATTATTGTAAAACGTATTTATGCTTATAGACTATTTATGCTTATAGACTATATGTAATTGGCTGAGACTCCCTTGTTTAAAACTAGGATATGCTGTCATTCAAGTGAGTTGAGTGGGTGCGAAACAAAAAAGTGGCCAGGCATTTGAATATTAATTGTCAAAGCTACGTCACGACGACGGCAATTTCAAATCCAACCATTTTTTGCAAGATTTATTGCCCTTTGCATTGAATCTACAAACCCCATAGATGTCAAACTTAAACTACATCGCAGGATCATTTTTACCTATGTTATGCATGGAACAGAAAAAAGTTTTTGGATGAAAGGGGACATTAACAGCATCTTGACTATATGTAACATGAAAGGGAAAAACGATCTTTCAAAAATAGGTTGCAAATGTAATATTTATTTTTCCTTTCACTCTGAATGCATGTAATATTCAATGTTTAGGATAAATTATGTATGTTTTAAAAGCTAAGACAAGCAGAGGTGGTCATACTAGTTTAGTGACATACTCTTACGTTACACTTAGTTTGTATGACCACTTATGTACTCCAGTCAGGAGCACGTCATGTCATTGCTATCACTTAATGATTAAATAATCTTGTGGCTGATGTACCTATAGTTTTGTGCAGCTTTCATGTAGTTTGACATTGTTATTGCTATATTGAATACTTTCATTTTGAGAGAAATATTAAAATCGTATATAGAAGATTTACCATTTTGGTTAGAAATAAAAAGCATATTACATTGCAGAGTGACTACTAGTGTACTGGAATGCTAGCGTAAGATCATCCATGTTGTTTAGGGATCTCGTTAACAAAGTGGTAAGACTTCACACTTTGGTTCATCTTGGAGATGATTTACTACCCTTAGTAGATGCTGCTGTTATTGTTTGCAACAGAATTCAAATGGGCTCAGCAGTTAACTCTTAATTGCCTGTGTGTAAACATCTCTAAACTTTATTACACTTAGATTTGTTCTTTTCCTGGCGGAAGAAATCGAGCATTTATTTGGCTTAAGCAAATGACTCACCCGGGAAATTGGGGCGCACAGCATTTGCAGCAAGTGCAGTGTGTGATTTCTCTTTGGCTTGTCTTTTGTCTCAACAGGGTTCTGATCTGCACCCACTCCAACAGTGCAGCTGACCTTTACATTAAGGACTACCTTCATCCTTATGTTGAATCAGGCAATCCACATGCCAGACCTCTCAGGTATAGATATGCACACGAAAGACATGTTGGCTGAGGTACAATACAAACTTCTTTTGACTTTGGACATGCCATTAAGTTCTTATGCATATAGTCTGAAATTATTTGAATTTCAAGTAAAGAAAACTTTGGCCAAGTTATTTCTCCTAATAGTTTTCTGGTGTCATTTGTGCTAATGCAATCAGATTAAAGAAAATTCAAAAGCACAAAATACCTTGTAAATGTACTTATTATAGGGGTGCATCAATACACAAAATTCACCGTTCAATACTTCAGTGTCATGGTTCGATATTTTGTTGATACAAAAAAAGAGAATTTTTGCCTTTTTTAACAAATTTTATTGAAATTACCAACATATAAAAATATTAATTAAAAAATCAAATGTATCTGATGGAGAAATCACCCATCTTCTGTGGTGCATTCTTAGCAACAGAGTATATTTTACAAATAGTTCCTGAAAAAATAAGTCATACCATAACTATCCCAGCAGCTGTGACAGAATTATCTTTATTCCTGGCATCACAGTTATAGTTACAGGTACATCTCAATAAATTAGAATAGTGTCAAAAGCTTACTTTAGATAGGTTGTTCAATTCAAAAAGTGAAACTCACAGATGCACTGCACACACTGAGTGAAATATTTTATATTTTTCATATGTATAATTTTGACAATTATAGCTAACAGGAGACGAAAACCCTAAATTCACCATCTCTAGAAACTACAATATAATGTAACAAACAATCAAGAAACTATGCAAATTATTTTTAATGTAGAAATTAGGCAGGAATTTGCCCGCTGAAAACTATTTTCCCAAAGTGTTTAATGAATCTATATAATGTATGAGTGCTTAAATAAATGGACTTTTGTACCACATTCTAATTTAATGGGATGTACCTGTACAATTGGTCGCACAAACCTCCGCAGCTACTGTCAGACCTTTGGTTAAATCATCAGTAGTGACTGCTGAAAGGCGTGTCTGAAGAATGTTGCTTTTAATCTCCCATTCCGCACTTATACAGTGCCGGAAGTCAAGTAGTTCTGTGTAGCTCTTGACGTCCAGCCGTCTCAGGTCAGAGCAACAGTGAGGTTTGCGATACAATCGGGGCTCATCTGTCCACTCCACAGCATGTTATGAAACCTAGTGTTGTCCCCAAGTTAGAAAAGGGTCGCATGTCAACAACAATAAAAGTAGCAATAGCCCGGTCAGTTTATTTTGCCCTGTTTTAATCATGCAGTCCAAATACGTTGGGTAAAGTTTGTAGGAGGCGTGCTCCTTGTTTTATTCTGGCACTTGTTTTATCATTAGGGTGATGTCGACGTAAATGTGATGTCATGTTTGTTGCACTAACGTAGTTAAGCATTGTGTGACACTTGCAACATACCGGTGTACTTTTGTCTATGACACGCTTGCCATCTCGGACATGCTTAACACTAAAACAGAAGTAGTTCCAAAGGTTAGAGCGTCATTGTGAATTTCTGAACGTACCCTTCCTTCGTCAGAGTATAGTGGATCTGCGCTCAACAATAAATAAGGTGTTAAGGTGGAGTAGCTTAGCACAGTGGTCGCAGAAATAACTTGAATCTGACAAAAGGAATAATTAAAAAGTTATGAAAATCAGACATCGCTTTTGAAGTGTGGTTCAACAGAATTATTTTAAGAAACAACCTCATGAAACGAGCCTGGACAAAAATGTCACCCCTAGAAAAGATTGAACATTTTTGGACATCTTCAAACAAGGGTTGTCCTTTAATTAGCATCACAGGTCTCCTCAGACTTTAATCAGTCAGCCAGCCTATTTAAAAAGTGATCACTGTCTGTTTGGTGACATGGTGTGTAGCACACTAAATATGGGCCAGAGGTAGCTAAGGAGAGTTATCTCATGAGATTAGAAAGAAAATTAAAGACAAGCAAGTTAAAGGTAAGGACTATCAGACCATCTCTAAGCAGCTTCATGTTCCTGTGACTACAGTTGGAAATATTATTGAGAAATTGAAGTGCCAGAGGAGTGGATAAAAATTGCAGGAGGAAAATTGATGACACATTGAAAAAATGGATAATAATGCAAATTGTAACAGAACAGCGACAGACCCTTTCCAAAAATTAGAATATCATGGAAAAGTTTATTTATTTCCATAATTCCATTCAAAAAGGTAAACTTTCATAGATTATAGATTCAGGGCCCACCATTTAAACAATTTCAAGTATTTATTTGTTTATTTTTACATAATTTAGGCTTCCAGCTTGTAAAACCCATGAAATCAGGAATTAAAAAAATTATAATACTGTGAAGAAATCAGCCCAAATTTTGCAGGCTATATATTTGTTTTAAACTGAGGGTCACACACTAATCATCTACTAAACTCAAAGCACCTGCACGTTTCCCCAGGTGTCATTAAATAGCGGCAGTTTGGTTCAATTGTCTCTGAGTGGCGGCCGCAGTCTATGGCGCATGGAGGTGAAGGCGCTGCCACAGAGGGAAGCAAGCCGGACTGCAGGTTAAATTCTGTAAAAGAGGATTCCGAATGCTGCTCCCGTCAATTCACCTCCCAAATCGACGTTCCCTTCCCAACAAAATGGATGAGCTTCATCTCCGCACAAAGACCAGTAAAGACGTTCCGTCGCCATATGCTTTACGGAGACATGGCTTTGTGAACACATCCCCGATGGCGCCGTAATGCTTCCAACTACACTTGTCAGACCACGTCAGGGAGTTATTGGGGAAAACAAAAGGCGGCGAGATATGAACGAAAAATCGTGTACCGACGTCACAGAGCTCAATACACACTGCAGCCCGGACTTGGAGTCGGTTTTTGACATGTAGGTCATTCTACTCGCTGTGCGAGTTTGCTTCATTCAATCCTCCTCAAGCTAACACGAATGCCGCAGTGATAATGCTCGGTGATCAAGTAAATGAACTTGAAAAAAAGCACCCAGATTTTCCCCTCATTATTCTTGGGGACTTTAACAAAGCTAAACTCAACCAAAAACTCCCTAAATACAAGCAACAACATTGACTGTCCTACTAGGGAAGACAACATTCTAGACCACCGCTATACTATGCTAAATGACTCATACCGTGCTATCCCTCGCGCAGCTCTGGGCTCGTCTGATCACTTCTTAATTCACTTTAATACCAACATACAGGCAAAAACTTAAATGTGTGAATACTATGGTGAAAACAATGAAGAAGTGGACCTATATAGAAAAGTTAGAACTTCAAGACAGTTTAGACTGCATAGATTGGAGTGTCTTTGAAACTTCAACTGGCAACCTAGATGAATATATGGACTGTCACATCCTATATCAGTTTCTGTCAAGATGTGTGTGTACCAACAAAGAAATTTCACACGTTGCACCATTTCCATATCTGTTGTTACTGGCCTCTCGTGCTTGTGAAGTATCTGCACCATTTGCACAATTGACACTGTTCCAGATGATCACACTACTAGTCACTTTAAATTGCTAGAGGACTCTGCATCATTTGCACATTACTCAACAAAAAAAAACAAAATTGTATCGGCACTACCGGAGACCTTTGATTGCTCAGTGACTCTCCGTGCTGTGTTTTTATGTCTGTAAAGTATTTTCTGTCAAATGGCTGTCTGTTGTTGTACTAGAGCAGCTCCAACTACCGGAAACAAATTCCTTGTGTGTTTTTGACATACTTGGCAAATGATTCTGATTCTGGACAATACTATGTTCTGGGGCTGTTTTGCTCGATCTTGCACAGGTGTCTGGAATCTGTGCAGGGTGAAATAAAATCTCAAGACTATCAAGGTATGGTAGAGAGAAATGTGTTGCCCAGTGTCAGAAAGCTTGGTCTCAGTCGCAGGTCATGTGTCTTGCAACAGGATAATGACCCAAAACACACAGCTCAAAACACCCAAGAATGTATTAGAGAAAAACCGACAATTCTGAGATGGCCTTCGATGAGTTTTTATCTAAATCCTTTTGAACATCTGTGAAAGAAGCTGTAACATAACCTCTGGAGAAAGCACCCTCATTAAGAGGGGACTAAAAATACCTGCTGAGAGGTGGAAAGGTCTCTGAAAGTTACAAAAATAATTTTATTGCAGTGATTGCCTCAAAAGGTTGTGGCAACAAAATATTAAGGTAAGGTTACCATCATTTTTGTCCAAGCCAGTTTCATGAGTTTTTTCTTTTTAAAATAATTGTTTATCCACAATTAAAAAGCAATGTCTGATTTTCATCTGTTAATTTTCATTAAATTTGTATTTATTACGTTTGTCAGAGTCTTTATTTTTGTGTCCACAGTTCTTCTTTCATTAACAAAGGGGTTCAAACAATTTTGTCCACATAATATCCATATAATCAGTGATCCCCAACTGGCCAAATGTTGGTTTGATTCATTCATTAGTTTTTTCTCTTTTTCTAGGGTATACTTTAGGAATCGCTGGGTGAAGACGGTCCACCCAGTGGTCCAGCAGTACTGTCTTATCGCCAACACACAGGTTACTTTCAAAATGCCCACAAGGGATGATATCCTCAGGCATCGTGTGGTTGTGGTCACCCTCAGCACTTCCCAGTACCTCTGCCCGCTTGACTTGGATCCTGGTGAGACACATTTAATCTCATGTTTCAATAAAATCAATTGCTCAGTTAGGCCTGTCGCGAATGCATACGGTGGGGCAAAAAAGTATTCAGTCAGTCACCAATTGTGCAAGTTCTCCCACTTAAAAAGTTGAGAGGCCTGTAAATTTCATCATGGGTATACCTCACCTATTGGAGAGAAAATGAGAGAAAAGAAATCCAGAAAATTGCAGTCTGATTTTTTTTTTTTTTTTAATTTTTTTTAATCATTATTTTTTAATTCATTTTTTTTATTTTTATTTTAAGAATTAGCAAATTATGGTGGAAAATAAGCATTTGGTCACCTAAAAAAGGCAAAAATTCTGGCTCTCATAGACCTGTAATTTATTTCTTTAAGAGGCTCCTCTGTCCTCCATTCATCTGTACCTGTTTGAGCTCATCAGTATAAAAGACACCTGTCCACAACCTCAAACAGACACACTCCAAACTCCACTATGGCCAAGACCAAAGAGCTGTCAAAGGACCCCAGAAAAAAAATTGTAGACCTGCACCAGGCTGGGAAGACTGAATCTGCAATAGGTGTAAGCAGCTTGGTGTGAAGAAAGCAACTGTGGGAGAATTATTAGAACATGGAAGACATACAAGACCATTAATAATCTCCCTCAATCTGGGGCTCCACGCAAGATCTCACCCCGTGGAGTCAAAATGATCACCAGAACGGTGAGCAAAAATCCCAGAACCACATGGGGGGACCTAGTGAATGACCTGGGACCATTCCCAGGTCAGTCAGAGAGCTGGGACCAAAGTAACAAAGGCATCAACATCAGTAACAGACTACACTGCCAGGGACTTAAATCCTGCAGTGCCAGACATGTCCCCCTGCTTAAGTACATGTCCAGGCCTGTCTGAAGTTTGAGCATTTGGATGATCCAGAAGAGGATTTGGAGAATGTCATATGGTCGATAAAACCAAAATAGAACTTTTGGGTAAAAACTCAACTTGTCGTTTTTGGCGTAGAAAGAATGCGGAGTTGCATCCAAAGAACACAATACCTACTGTGAAGGATGGGGGTGGAAACATCATGCTTTGGGGCTGTTCTTCTGCAAAGGGACCAGGACGACTGATCCATGTAAAGGAAAGAATAAATGGGGCCATGTATCGTGAGATTTTTGTGTGAAAACGTCCTTCCATCAGCAAGGGCATTGAAGATGAAACGTGGCTGGGTCTTTCAGCATAATGATGATGATCCCAAACACACCGCCCGGGCAACGATGGAGTGGCTTCGTAAGAAGCATTTCAAGGTCCTGGAGTGGCCTAGCCAGTCTCCAGATCTCAACCCCATGGAAAATCTTTGGACGTAGTTGAAAGTCTGTGTTGCCCAGTGACAGCCCCAAAACATCACTGCTCTAGAGGAGATCTGCATGGAGGAATGGGCAAAAATACCAGCAACAAGTGTGTGAAAACTTGGTGAAGACTTATATAAAACGTTTGACCTATGTCATTGCCAACAAAGGGTATATAACAAGGTATTAAGATGAACTTTTGTTATTGACCATTTTCACTTATCACTTACCACTTTCCTCCATAATTTGCTAATAAATTCTTTAAAAATCAGACATGATTTTTTTTTTTTTTTTCCCCCCATTTTGTCTCTCATAGGTGAGGTATACCTATGATTCAAATTACAGGCATCTCCCATCTTTTTAAGTGGGAGAACTTGCACAATTGGTGGCTGACTAAATACTTTTTTGCCCCACTGTACCTATTTTACACACATTTAATCTCATGTATTTCAATTAAATCACTTGCTCAAATCAGCCTGTCAGAAATGCATACAGAGTTTAAGAAAGTGACGAAAAGCTTGCTTAAAGCTTACTTTGGGGGACCAACCAATAAACAATTTTGTGATTTTTATTCCATACTCCAATATAGTGCAGCCGTTAAATAAGTTGTGAACTGACGGGGCATTTAGGACATGAATAATATTGTTTGAGAAGCAAATATATTTCATGGAAGTATAGAACAGAAAAAAATGGAACTGTTGAAATGTTTGCAGATTTATTAGAAAAGAAAAACTGAAATCTCAAACAGCCATAAGTATTCAGACCCTTTGTTGTGACACTCATATATTTAACTCGGTGGTGTCCATTTCTTCTGATCATCCTTGAGATGCTTCTACACCTTCATTGGAGTCCAGCTGTGTTTGATTATACCGATTGGACTTGATTAGGAAAGCCACACACCTGTCTATATAAGACATTACAGATCACAGTGCATGTCAGAGCAAATGGGAATCATGAGGTCAGAGGAACTGCCTGAAGAGCTCGGAGACAGAATTGTGGCAAGTAACAGATTTGGCCAAGGTTACAAAAACATTTCTGCTGCACTTAAGGTTCCGAAGAGCACAGTGGCCTCCATAATCCTTAAATGGAAGATGTTTGGGATGACCAGAACCCTTCCTAGAGCTGCCCGTCCAGCCAAAGTGGGCAATAGGCGGAGAAGAGCCTTGGTGAGAGAGGTAAAGAAGAACACTGTGGCTTAGTTCCAGAGATGCAGTCGGGAGATGGTAGAAAGTTCTAGAAAGTCAACCATCACTGCAGCCATCCACCAGTCGGGGTTTTATGGCCCGACGGAAGCCTCTACTCAGTGCAAGACAGCTGAAGGACTCCAAGATGGTGAAAAATAAGATTCTCTGGTCTGATGAGACCACAAGAGAACTTTTTGGCCTTAATTCAAAGTGGTATGTGCGGAGAAAACTAGCCACTGCTCATCACCTGTCCAATACAGTCTCCACAGTGAAGCATGGTGGTGGCAGCATCATGCTGTGGGGGTGTTTTTCAACTGCAGGGACAGGACGACTGGTTGCAATCGAAGGAAAGATGTACAGGGATATCCTGGACGAAAACTTCCTCCAGCATGCTCAGGACCTCAGACTGGGCCGAAGGTTCACCTTCTAACAAGAGAATGACCGCAAGCACACAGCTAAAATAATGGAGTGGCTTCAGAAGAACTCCGTGACTGTTCTTGAATGACCCAGCCAGAGCCCTGACTTAAACCCAATTGAGCATCTCTGGAGAGACCACGCGTTCCTCCCAATCACACTCTTCCAGGTCTCACTGTCATTCCCCACGTGAGCATTGAAGTCCCCCAGCAGCATGATAGAGTCCCCAGCGGGAGCGCTCTCCAGCACCCCCTCCAAGGACTCCAAAAAGGGTGGGTACTCTGAACTGCACTTTGGTGCATAGGCACAAACAACAGTCAGGACCCATCTCCACCCACCCAAAGGCAGAGGGAGGCTACCCTCTCGTCCACCAGGGTGAACCCCAATATACAGGCGCTGAGCCGGGGGGCATTAAGTATACCCACAGCTGTTATGTATACCCACACCAGAGTGGAAGAGAGTCCAACTCCTCTGGAGGACTGGTACCAGAGCCTAAGTCGTGTGTGGAGGCGAGCGTGACTATATCTAGTCAGAACTTCTCGACCTCACACATCAGCTCAGGCTCCTTCCCTGTCAGAGAGTTGACATTCCACGTCCCTAGAGCCAGTTTCTGTAGCTGGGGATCAGATCGCCAAGGTCCCTGCCTTAGACCACCGCCACAGCTCACTATGGCCCCTCCCACACGTGGTGAGCCCATGGGAAGGGGCTAAATTTGTTTTGATGTTGGGAAACATTTGTGACAAGCTTGCAAAAAAGGAAGAAATCAGGAAAGGGCCAATACTTTTTTTGTGAGCACTGAACTTACATTTGGTATAACCAAAGAGTATATGCAAACAGTGTGATATGTCACCTTGTACATACATATGCCTTCAGAAACACTAATCCCTTTCCAGTAATTTCTTGAGGCTTTTATTCTAATTTGTACATGTATACAATTCAAGTCAAACTAGGCCACCTCCCTGTTCTTCCATGTTTGTTTGTTTTCTTTTTGACGAGTCTCTCCATTTGTTTTGCCATTTCATATTTTATGACTGGAAAAATTGTTGGGACCAGAGAGGCATTATGCCCTTTGTTATTCAGCATCTCTCCTCACGTCTTCACTACTAATTTCCCATGCCTTTTCATCCTCTCATCCTACCAAGCACTGTTTGAGCTTTTTAAAGCACAGTGAAATTAGTTATACCCCAGTCAAAATATCCGCAAAAATCTGCGTTGGGTTGCACTACTGGTTTAGAGGTGTTTTAAAGCTTCAATATCTGTTGTAAATGATGCATTATTTTATAGATACAATGAACAAAAATATAAATGCAACACTTTTGTTTTTTGCTCCCATTTTTCGTGAGCTGGACTCCACGATCTAAAACATTTTCTACATACACAAAAGGCCATTTCCCTCAAATATTGTTCACAAATCTGTCTAAATCTGTTCGTGACCATTCCTCCTTTGTCGAGATAATCCATCACACCTCACAGGTGTGGCATATTAAGATGCTGATTAGACAGCATGATTATTGCACAGGTGCGTCATAGGCTGGCCACAATAAAAGGCAACTGTGAAATGTGCAGTTTTATCACAGCACAATTCTGAGGGAGTGAGCAATTGGCATGCTGACTGCAGGAATCTCCACCAGAGCTGTTGCCCGTGAATTGACTGTTCATTTCTCTACCATAAGCAGTCTCCAAAGGCGTTTCAGACAAACACAAACGCAGACCACGTGTAATCACACCAGCCCAGGACCTCCACATCCAGCGTGTTCACCTCCAAGATCGTTTGAGACCAGCCACCCGGACAGCTGTTGCAACAATCGGTTTGCATTACCAAAGAATTTCTGCACAAACTGTCAGAAACCATCTCAGGGAAGCTCATCTGCATGCTCGTCATCCTCATCGAGGTCTCGACCTGAATGCAGTTCGTCGTCGTAACCGACTTGAGTGGGCGATTGCTCACATTTGATGGTGTCTGGCAGGTTGGAGAGGTGTTCTCGTTACGGATAAATCCCGGTTTGACTGTTCAGGGGAGATGGCAGACAGTGTGGGTGAGCGGTTTGCTCATGTCAACATTGTGGATCGAGTGGCCCATGGTGGCCGTGGGGTTATGGTATGGGCAGGCGTATGTTATGGGCAACGAACACGTGCATTTTATTGATGCCATTTTGAATGCACAGAGATACCGTGACGAGATCCTGAGGCCCATTGTTGTGCCATTCATCCACGACCATCACCTCATGTTGCAGCATGATAATGCACAGCCTCATGTTGCAAGGATCTGTACACAATTCCTGGAAGCTGAAAACATCCGTTCTTGCATGGCCACCATATTCCCCGGACATGTCACCCTTTGAGCATGTTTAGGATGCTCTGGATCGGCGTATACGACAGCGTGTTCCAGTTCCTGCCAATATCCAACAACTTCGCACAGCCATTGAAGAGGAGTGGACCAACATTCCACAGGCCACAATTAACAACCTGATGAAGTCTATGCGAAGGAGATGTGTTGCACTGCGTGAGGCAAATTGTGGTCACCCCAGACAGATACTGACTGGTTTTGTGACCCCCCCCCCACAATATAGCAAAACTGCACATTTTAGAGTGGCCTTTTATTGTGGCCAGACTAAGGCACTCCTGGGCAATAATCATGCTGTCTTATCAGCATCTTGATATGCCACACCTGTGAGGTGGGATGGATTATCTCGACAAAGGAGAAATGCTCACTAACAGATTTAGACACATTTGTGAACAATATTTGAGGGAAATGGCCTTTTGTGTATGTAAAAAAAAGTTTTAGATCTTTGAGTCCAGCTCATGAAAAATGGGAGCAAAAACAAGTGATGCATTTATATTTTTGTTCAGTGTATATACCTCACCTTGAAAGAACCAAAACTGTATTACATAAGAGCAGCACAGGCTTTGTCAGAATAAAATTGTGCCATTGTCGGTCACCATTTAGAAAATGTAACTGTTTGTCCATCCCATTCAGGCCTGTTCACTCATATCTTGTTGGATGAAGCTGCCCAGGCCATGGAGTGTGAGACGATCATGCCTTTTGCCTTAGCTAGCAATACCACCCGCATTGTGTTGGCTGGAGACCATATGCAAGTAAGTGCCAAAATAAAATCGTACTGCAGGATATCGATTTCGGTTATGTACATTTGTATGACATCTGAATTTTGCTGACATGCTGAGATTTCCTCACACCGTCTTGCTTCCTTAATTAATCAAAATATCTTTGAGGAAGAGCTGCACAGCTCGCTGCAGGTATGAATCGTAGCTTTTTTTAAAAATCAAAACAGAACTTCCTCGATTTATCTGTCTCTCAGCCACAGCTAGTATGAACTTGAGCATCGGTGAAGCTTTCGAAGTCCACTTATGGATTTCCTCATTTCCTGCTTTCTTGACAGTGCAGAGGATTACCAGTAGTTTGTGGATGAAAACATTGCAAAATTCCACACTTCAAATTTGTTTTAATTACTTGCACACTCTCTTTAGAGCAAAGAAAAGTGGATTCCAAACTGCATCCACCTGTGCAACAACTATGCCTCATTCACTCATATTACATTGCTTTCTTTTGTCTTTCAAATTACTATTCTGTTGTAATTGTTTAAATGTATGTACAGTTGTGCTTTCATCTTTTACATACTCTGGCAGAAATTGTATCTCCAGTCACCCAAAACATGTAAATTTGACACATCATGCAGTAGAGTTTTGTTAACAAGAAGGACAATGAATGACAATTTATTTTTTTAAATCACAAAAGTATGTGAAATCAGGCTTCAAAATGGTCAAGAATAGAGACATTTTTCAGCTTGTAGACGCTGTGGGCGTGTCGCTGAATGCTCTGAAAACCCCGCCACCCCAGAACTTTCAGCTGTCAATCCAATACATGCCTTGTCTTATGGCTCCTTAGCGGGGAGAGGAGAATTTCCAGTGACGCACATTGCACTGGCTCTCACGGGCTGAAGAGAATCAGCCTCTGAGCGGTACAACGCGCTGCTATGGCCGCCGGAGGATTCACCATATCTGGTCGCAGCAGTGGGTTGCACAGAGGTCCCTTTCCCCCCCCCGCCTCTCCTAGCGATGTGCGGCTTGCAGCTGTGTGGCTGGTGACCCTAAGGCTTTTCCGCCGGAGCTCTGGCGGGTACTCTAACCGATGTCGGGCTGGGAAGGGGCCGCGGGGCAGGGGATCCCGTCCGGTTCACCAGGACCTTGCAACACAGTACGCGTGGGGCCAGACAGACGGCAGAAAGACTAGTACAAGTAGCACAACAAAACACGTTACACTTCAGGGAAGATGTATTTTTTTAAGTTTTGGGCATAGTTTGATGGTCAGTTGCACTCTTTACTAGTAGTAATGGCTCTAGTTTTTCATGCTGAGCAAAGAGGCAGCCTGTGGGACAGGACGTGTCGCTGACTACCGTGGCAGCTCAAAGCACTTTGTCGGCGGCCACGAGAGTCATGTGCAGTCGGGCTCAAAAGGAGAGAGACTAATTTAAGGAAGGGAAAACAATAAATCAAAGTAACCAGCCAGGGTACATAAAATCCAATATATTGGGGGGATCTTTCTGATATTTTCACAGGTTGAAGTGAGCATGAATAGGAATTTCCATACATTTTGGTGACGCAGTTTTTTGTTTTTTTCATTAAGCGATGTCAAGCTTTTCAATAGCGGGCGCCCCTATATGGAGAACAAATGCTAATAACGACCATAAACTCGCAAATATTGGGGCAAAAGTGATATTTTCAGAGGTTGAAGTGGGCATAAGTAGAGATGTCCACATACATTTTGGTGACGGTTGATCGCACTTTTCGCCAGCCCAACTGGAAAGTGGAGTAATTTAAGGGGGAACAACCTGGGGTGATGCGTCGTGTTGGTCGTGGCCGCTCACAACGCACCGTCTTCGGATACGAATGCGCTGATGACCTGCTGAAGAGGACCGAGGTGGGAGGAGAATTAATGTGGTGCAACTGAACCAAATGAGTGTTCGGTGCGTATAAAATATTCCCGTGATCAAACTCGTGTAAGGAATGTGAGGCAAAATGAATTTTCGCGTCCGGTGTGAACGTAGCATTAGGAATAAGGAAGTGGCAATTCTGCCGAATGACCACTGCATGGACTAAGGGAGCTTGGTGTTAATATAGTGGGGGGATGGCTTCATGCCAGAAGGTATACTCCCCAGCTCGCTTTTGTCATGGGGCTAGTTTTTAGCCCCACCCAAAAAGTTTTAAGCTACAGTGGGTACGGAAAGTATTCAGACCCCCTTAAATTTTTCACTCTTTGTTATATTGCAGCCATTTGATAAAATCATTTAAGTTCTTTTTTTTTTTTCCTTCCCCCTCAATGTACACACAGCACCCCATATTGACAGAAGAAAACAGAACTGTTGAAATTTTTGCAAATTAAAAAAGAAAAACTGAAATATCAGAGACAGAATTGTGGCAACGTCAAATTTGCTGCAATATAACAGTGAAAGATTTCAGGGGCTCTGAATACTTTCCGTACCCACTGTTTATCTCAACAATTCAGTACCCAATTCTCATTCTTTGAAAACATTTTCAGTACTTCAAATATTTTAATGTATTTCGAAAAAAAACATGACAATGACTTTGGGGGTACTGTAAAATGAGTGATTTAAGTTTTTTTTAAGAATTAAATTAAACTATAACGCATTTTAGAATATTGCAATAGTTAGACAAAACATAGCAAAGAAAATTTGTTAGTCCCTGTGTAGTCATTATTCGTATTTTCCCAAGAAATTGCCAATATTTCAGAAATTCTGCAAGGGTTTGAACTTATGAGCAGAACTGTAGTTGTGTTCCGATTTTAACTTTGTAGCCGTTGTGTTCAGCGTTATCAAACCGTTGAATTGTCTGTCCATATCTTAATCATGAGTGCATAGGGTTTGCTATCTTTCAATTTATATTAAAAAGAAAAAAAACTACATTGATATAATAGTCTTTTGCTACTTTGGTATTCTTTTTTCCAAGGTTGCCATCTTCATGGTGTTCAGACCTTAGGTGCCATCATGGTATAGCATATGCCAATGAGACTTGTCAAGCTTGATAGTAAAAAGATAAAAATGTTCTCTACAAAGAAATATATTGTAGATAATTAAAATTACATATCCCTTCTATTCCTCTTTCCTTTTTTATTTACAGCTCAGTCCATTTGTGTACAGCGAGTTCGCCCGCGAGCGAAACCTGCACGTGTCCTTGTTGGACAGACTGTACGAGCACTACCCTTCAGAATTCCCATGCCGCATCCTTCTGTGCGAGAACTACCGCTCCCATGAAGCTATCATCAAGTAGGTGTGAGCCCTCAGCACACTGGCCTTATGATAGTGGCGGAGAGATGAAATGCTGAGAGGGAGAGAGAAATGGTCTGACTTGGGTGCTCAGAGTGCTTTGTCTCATGATTGGGGCAATGCTCAGAGTTGTCTTATTTCAGATGCTGTCAAAAAGCTACAGTTTTGTGAAACATCAAATAAAGAATGCAGAGTTGTAAGTTGACATAAGTTCTAAAGCAAGGTCTTTTGTTGGTTTTAATATAAGCATATATTGTTACTTTTTGTGTCACCATGTATACAAATGTCAGATTATGAACCTGAGTGGATGGCTGATGACCAGGGAAACTAATACAAAATTTATTTCAACTGGCTTTTAATTAATTCAGTTTAAATGTTCATTCTGTTTTTATCATATTCCTTCCTATTGTCTTCTCAATACAGCTACACGTCGGAGTTGTTTTATGATGGCAAGCTGATGGCAAGTGGAAAGCAGCCCTCTCACAAGGACTTCTATCCTCTAACGTTCTTCACTGCACGAGGAGAAGATGTCCAGGAGAAGAACAGCACTGCCTACTACAACAATGCTGAGGTATTGAAGAAGAGTTTTTTTTTTCCCCCCTGATCAAGATAATCTTCAATGTGACATACCAGATGTACACTGGGCATTGAAAAATATCGTCAGCCATGCATTTCATGATTCATTTCTTGATTTATTACTGGTTGTAGTTGGCATTGAGGACTAACGGTGTTAGTCATGAACTCCCCCTAAAATAATAAACATAGACTCACCACTGACCCCTTTCAGCCAATTGCACTAAGGATGTTCCATGAGCCACTGCCATATTAATTAACCCTAATAAAGGACAGTGAGTAACTGTTAACAACAGGAAAAAACATTTAGGGTTTTCCTTCCTGGGCTTAAATAAAGTGGAATAAATTATTTGCTTTGGCCTTTATAATCCTATTGTCATATGTTGGCAAATTATTAATATCCCTACCTCCCTTTGGTGAGTGAAAGGAGATTGATTACATTTGCTCACGTGGGCAATGACAGTGAAACCTGGAAGGGCGTGATTGTGTGGAACTGCCTCCCCGATCAGAACTCGAGTGGTGTTCTGTTATTAGACTTCTATGCTCACCATGTGGTCGTGTCATCGGACTTGCGGCCGCATGTCTTGGACACTTGGGTGAAGAGAGGGGCGGCGCGGTCCAACGTGGCAGGCCCAAGCGTATTGTGAGGGTCTGCTGGGAACGTCTGGCAGAATCCCGTCAGAAGGAGTTTCAACTCCCACCTCCGACAGAACTTTGCTCATGTTCCGGGGGAGGTGGGAGACATCGAGTCCGAGTGGACCATGTTCCGCGCCTCCATTGCTGAGGCGGCCGACCGGAGCTGTGGCCGTAAGGTGGTTGGTGCCTGGCATGGCGGCAATCCCCGGACACGTTGGTGGACACCAACGGTGAGGGATGCCTTCAAGCTGAAGAAGGAGTCCTATCGGGCCTTTCTGGCCTGTGGGACTCCTGAGGCAGCTGATGGGTACCGGCTGGCCAAGTGGAATGCAGCGTTGGTGGTCGCTGAAGCAAAAACTCGGGTATGGGAGGAGTTCGGTGAGGCCATGGAGAAAGACTTCTGGACGGCTTCGAGGAAATTCTGTCCACCATCCGGTGTCTCAGGAGGGGGGAAGCAGTGCACCATCAACACTGTGTTTCATGGAGATGGGGCGCTGCTGACTTCGACTCGGGATGTTTTGAGTCGGTGGGGAGAATACATCGAAGACCTCCTCAATTCCACCGACACGCCTTCCCATGAGGAAGCAGAGTCTGGGTTCTCTGAGGGGCTCTCCTATCTCTGGGTTTGAGTTCACCGAGGTAGTTAAAAAGCTCCTCGGTGGCAAGGCCCCGGGGGTGGATGAGATTCACCTGGAGTCCCTAAAGGCTCTGGATGTTGTGGGGCTGTACTCGTTGACACGCCTCTGCAACATCGCATGGACATCGGGGACAGTGCCTCTGGATTGGCAGACTGGGGTGGTAGTCCCCCTTTTTAAGAAGGGGGAACAGAGGGTGTGTTCCAACTACAGGGAGATCACACTCCTCAGCCTCCCTGGCAAGGTCTATTCAGGGGTGCTGGAGAGGAGGGTCAGTCGGGAAGTCGAATCTCAAGATTCAGGAGGAGCAATGTGGTTTTCGTCCTGGCCGTGGAACAGTGGACCAGCTCTTCAACCTCGGCAGGGTCCTCAAGGGTGCATGGGAGTTCGCCCAACCAGTCTACGTGTTTTGTGGACTTGGAGAAGGCTTTCGACCGTGTCCCTCGGGGGGTCCTGTGGGGGGTGCTTCGGGAGTATGGGGTAGCAAACCCCCTGATATAGGCTGTTCTGTCGCTGTACGACCGGAGTCAGAGTTTGGTCCGCATATCCGGCAGTAAATGGGACTCGTTTCCGGTGAGGGTTGGACTCCGCCAAGGCTGCCCTTTGTCACCGATTCTGTTCATAACTTTTATGGACAGAATTTCAAGGCGCAGCCGAGGCATAGAGGGGGTCCGGTTTGGTGGCCTCAGTATTGTATCTCTGCTTTTTGCAGATGATGTGGTTCTGTTGGCTTCATCAAGCCGTGATCTCCAACTCTCACTGGAGCAGTTCGCAGCTGAGTGTGAAGCGGCTGGGATGAGAATCAGCACCTCCAAATCTGAAACCATTGACCTCAGTCGGAAAAGGGTGGCGTGCCCTCTAAAGTTCGGGAATGAGATCCTCCCCCAAGTGGAAGAGTTCAAGTATCTTGGGGTCTTGTTCACGAGTGAGGGAAGAATGGAACAGGAGATTGACAGGCGGATCGGTGCAGCGTCTGCAGTGATGCAGACTTTGTATGGATGCGTTGTGGTAAAGAAGGAGCTAAGCCAAAAGGCGAAGCTCTCGATTTACTGGTCGATCTACATTCCTACCCTCACCTATGGTCACGAGCTGTGGGTCGTGACCGAAAGAACAAGATCCCGGATACAAGTGGCCGAAATTAGTTTCCTCCACAGGGTGTCCGGGCTCTCCCTTAGAGAGAGGGTGAGAAGCGCGGTCATCCGGGAGGATCTCAGAGTAGAGCCGCTGCTCCTCCACATCGAGAGGAGCCAGATGAGGTGGATTGGGCATCTGATTCGGATGCCTCCCTGACGCCTCCCTGGTGAGGTGTTCCGTGCACATCCCACCGGGAGGAGACCCCGGGGACGACCCAGGACACACTGGAGAGACTACGTCCTTCGGCTGGCCTGGGAACGCCTCGGGATCCCCCCGGAAGAGCTGGATGAAGTGGCTGGGGAGAGGGAAGTCTGGGTGGCCCTGCTAAAGCTACTGCCCCCGCAACCCGACCTCGGATAAGCAGTAGAAAATGGATGGATGGATGATTACATTTAGTTAAACCCACAATTATATAGTTTGAACACTTATCGAGTGCTATGAAAAAGTATTGGCCCCCTTCTCAAATGCTTATATTTTTGCATAGTTTCCCCACTTTAATGTTTAACATCAAACAAATGTGGAGTGGCTGGCCTACAAAGATTACCCTAAGAGAAGAGCAATGACTCATCCATGAGGCCACAAAAGAACTCAGGACAACTTCTAAAGAACCGCAGGGCCCCCTTTCCTCAGTGAAGGTCAGTGTTCATAACTCAACAATAACAAAGAAGCTGGGCAAAAATGGCATCCAGGGCAGAGTTCCAAGGCGAATACCACTGCTGACCAAAAGAACACAAAGACTTGTCTTACATTTACAAAAAAAATAAAAATATGGGCCAAAATATCTCCACAGAGGTGTGAACACTCATGGCCAGTCATAGAAAATGCTTGATTTCAGTTGTTGCTGCTGAGAATGGCCCAACCAGTTATTAGGTTTAGAGGACCATTACTTTTTCACACAGGGTCAGGTAACTTAGAATTGATGATCTTAAACATTAAAGTGGGGAAATTATACAAAAATATAAGAATTTGAGGAGGGGGCCAATACCTTTTCACGGCACTGTAGCTTTCCTGTACCACCTGTTAACTTCAGAGGCTTTTTCTTTTTTAACTTTTTTTTTTTTTTTTGCAGGTGTTTGAGATTGTGGAGCGTGTAGAGGAGTTACGCAAGAAGTGGCCAGTAGCTTGGGGAAAGCTGGATGAGTGCAGCATTGGAGTGGTTTCACCGTATTCGGACCAGGTCTTTCGCATTCGTGCTGAGCTCCGAAAAAAGAGAATGCATGAGGTCAGCGTGGAAAGAGTGCTCAATGTCCAGGGTGAGATCAAGTCTTTACTAGGTTACTATTGTCTGTTAGATTTATATGCAGTAACATTGTCTGACTTGAATGTTAGTTTTCATAAACACAGCATTTTCAAAAGCAGACTGACTTAGGGCTGGGAGACAAATCAATAAATATCGCAGTAGACGTAATCAATAACAATAGAAAATGTGTTTGATAAAACGCAGTTAAACCACAAGTCATTCCCTGGGAGGCTACAACAGAGGCTTTAGGGCTCTTTTCTTTTTTTTCCGGGTCGCTGTCGATCTATATAGAGGCAGTAGAAGCTAGGAAGAGACTTGAGATCTACGCTCAACCTCTCAACCTATCACCGCCCAGCTAAGCAAATTAGGTTACTTCATCAAATACATTAACTCTTTTCTAACGTAGAAATAACCTGTTTAGTAACATGTACAGTAGCGATTTAATGTTTTGCAATCGTACCTCAGAACTTCATTACCAAAAAAAAAAACGCCATGCACTGAAATGAAAGGACGAGTGTGACAGCACGAGAGGGAAGGTCACATCACTAGTTTATCAGTGGACATGGATTTGTTTAAGTCTGACAGGTAAGGTGACCGATGCTGTCTGTAAACTATGCAAGATTATCGTCCCTATAATGTCTCTCTAAACATGCAAATCTCTAAATCTCAGCCTGCCTCTCATTCATTAGAGGACATCAACGTCAAACCACAGGCATCATCCTCTGTCTGTCAAGCCAGCCGCCACAACAATTGTTCATACTGTAATGCCCACACAAGTGGTCAAGGATGAACGGAATTGCCAATGCAATTCCAGTCTCTTTATTGATAAGGATGGGAATTGATAAGATTTTTCCGATCCCATTTTCAATACTGCTTAACGATTTGATTATTTTTCGATTCTCTTGCCGATTCTCACAATTGTAGTCTGGGGGAGAAAAAAAACATCCAGGGGACTTTAAAAAGCTAAAGAAAATAATTTAATTAATATATTGGATGTATATGAGGGCTACACGATTATGGCCAAAATAATAAAAACGAGTATTTTGATCAGTATTGTAATCACGTTTATTAGTCACGATTATTCTTCGTTAAGGAAAAACCTTTATTTTTTTTGCACTACTTTTCAACAAACTATCATTTTTCAGTGCAAGATGAATCGTTAAATAAGAATATCCATCCATCCATCCATCCATTTTCTGAGCCGCTTCTCCTCACTCGGGTCGCGGGCGTGCTGGAGCCTATCCCAGCTGTCATCGGGCAGGAGGCGGGGTACACCCTGAACTGGTTGCCAGCCAATCACAGGGCACATAGAAACAAACAACCATTCAGACTCACAGTCATGCCTACAGGCAATTTAGAGTCTCCAATTCATGCATGTTTTTGGGATGTGGGAGGAAACCGGAGTGCCCGGAGAAAACCCACGCAGGCACGGGGAGAACATGCAAACTCCACACAGTCGGGGATGGGGATTGAACCCCGCACCTCAGAACTGTGAGGCTGACGCTCTAACCAGTCGGCCACCGTGCCGCCTAAATAAGAATAAATGAAAGATTATAAAAAGATAAATGTACCCCAAAAAATTATATGAAATGAAAGCAGGAATTCTGAACTTTTTTCTGATATTCATCTTTTGATCTGAAACCCAAATGTCTTCAGTATACAACAATAACAAAGGAATTGACCTTGCCGTTTCAATACTTTTGGAGGGGACTGTAAATATGCTATTACAAAATTACGTAATGGAAGCAAATACAGTTCATGCAATGTCAGGCTGTAAGCACCGACTTTTCATTTGAAAATCCTCGTCAGTATAGTGTGACTTGTCAAGGAAGGGTACGTCTCCGTTTTTGTGCTTGTTTGGTCAGTCGTGCCAGCCGAAAAGGAAAAGTCAAGGCAGACGCCTACGATTGTTAATTGTGTCTTACCGTGACACGCCACCTCTCTGCCAACATGCTGAGAAGGCCCACTAAAAGCTTCATATATTACTACATTGGACATCAATGCCATTTTAAGCTTTTATTTTGAAGTTGGCAACAGAGCACATTGAATGAAGCAATGACGCCTTAACGATACGTTCGCCCCCTGGTGGCTGGCTGACTTGGTTGCGGGCATTGCTGCAAATGAAGCATTTATGCAGCAGAGCCTGTATTTTAAATATAAAAAAATCGCAGACGATCAGGCACATTTAATCGTGACAGCCAAAATCGCAGTCACGATTAAAATTCGATGAATGTTGCAACCCTACTGGATATTATATCCAGGCTTCTCATGATTAATTTTCCCCGGTTTGGGTTGTTTGCAAGTTCCTGCGTTGTAAACGAATCCTGCGTATCTTTCAGCATGTGGCATATCTGCTTCTGCCCTCCTTGAGCATGCTTTAAGCTGTCTAATGACACCCCAGTTGAAGTTTACTATAAAACAATACTCACAACAAAGAGAATTATATACATTGTATATTTAAATACAAGAGACATCGTTTTAGAGCTCGCCAGCTTAATGCTAACACTCAATGAAAACCTTATTGGCAAGCTAGCTAAAATTAGCATTAGATCACGGGAGGGATTTATCTTCAAACAACGAATATTCCCACATAAACACGAGTAATGCATACAGACAGGTAATGTAACAACACTCTCCGGTAGGGCTGGGTAATTATATGATCGAGATTGGATAAATTTCACGTCGAGCTCGGTGATCAGCTGTTTATGTATTTGCTCAATCGAACGTAGCGTGAATCTGTTTGATGAAAGCCAATCAGTCGTCCTTTCTTGTTCCACTTCCGTTTGCAAGTTGTGGGAGTAGCGTAATTTCTTGTGCATAATGCACAATTTTCTTTCTCAAAAAACCTTCAGTTTTCAGTAGTGCACATTTTAAATAGGTATACAAAAAGTTACAAAAAATCCTTCATATTAAAATGAGCTATACTGATAAATAACAACATTATGATATATACAGTGGGTCAAAAAAATACTTAGTCAGCCACCAATTGTGCAAGTTCTCCCACTTAAAAAGATGAGATGCCTGTAATTTCCATTATAGGTATACCTCACCTATGAGAGACAAAGTGAGGAAAAAAATCCAGAAAATCACAGTCTGATTTTTAAAGCATTTATGAGCAAATTATGGTGGAAAATAAGTATTTGGTCAATAACAAAAGTTCATCTCAATACTTTATATGCAACTCTGCATTCTTTCTCCTCCAAACACGACAAGTTCAGTTTTTACCAAAGTTCTACTTTGGTTTCATCTGGGCATATGACATTCTCCCAGTCCTCTTCTGGATCATCCAAATGCTCTCTACCAAACTTCAGACGGGCCTGGACATGTACCGGCTTAAGCAGGAGGACATGTCTGGCACTGCAGGATTTGAGTCACTGGCGGCATCGTGTTTTACTGATGTAGCCTTTCTTACTTTTGGTTGGGATCGTTCATTTTGACCACACGGGTGAGATCTTGCGTGGAGCCCAAGATCAAGGGAGATTATCGCTCTCATAGTTGATTTCTTCACACCAAGCTGCTTACCTATTGCAGATTCATTCTTTGGTCTTGGCCATAGTGGCGTTTGGAGTGTGACTGAGGTTGTGGACGGGTGTCTTTTATACTGATAACGAGTTCAAACAGGTGCCATTAATACAGGTAACGAGTGGAGGACAGAGGAGCCTCTAAAGAAGTTACAGAAAACCAGAAATCTTGCTTGTTTGAAGTTGACCAAATACTTATTATCCACTTACCACAATACTTACCCCTCCCACGTGAGCATTGTCACATGAGCCGACTTGCGATGTAATGAAAACTGGTCATGTGTCGGGATGGTACATTCAATTCTGGTTAATATAATAATAATAATAATAAATAATAATATACTACTACTAATAAAACAAAGTTAACACGCAACAACAAGATGCACAGGGGGGAAAACACAAAAAGTCTATCATTCACATCATTAACTATTTAGGGGATTAGGGGACTAACTGACATAAAACAGAATTTTAACAACTATTCACGGCGACGCTAGGCATGCTGGGAAATACGTTGACGCTGCGTGGTGACGTCATCGTTAAAACATGGCGGTTTGCTATCAGAGTATTTCCCAGCATGCCTAGCATCGCCGTAAATACTGCTGTCTTCATGGGGTTTTGCATCTCTGTGAAAAGGGTCCTTTAAATAATTTTGCCTGAATGCTGAAAAAAAAAAAATTATACTACACTATTCTCATTTCATTTAAACATGGTCTATGACCAATATACCTTGGCAGACCATGTTGGATACCTCTGTTTTAGATTATTCTAATAAATTGTGGTTATAACATTTTATATGCATGTCTCGTATCATTGTGGAAATAAGTTTTTTGTCAGAATGTAATTGCCATTTGCAAAAATGAAAATTGTGATTCATTTTAAGTCAATGTTTAATTTGCAATTTTTTTATATTGCGAGGGAATCGTTTATTCGTCACACAATGCACAATTATTTGTTATTATTTTAAACAAAGACAAATTACTTTAGCAAGAAAATTTTCTTTTATCAATATTTTATAATTAAAATTCTTGTCTTGACCTTGCTTTAAATAAGGATCTTACATGAAATCGGGGGGAAAAAATACCATGTTGTGTACAGAGTGCTTCCCTTGTTTGTTTTGACAAATGGGATTTTGTTTCTAGAATTGTCAATCCCACTTAAAATTGAGGGACATCTTATATGCAGTCCCTTGTATGTACCCATCATGATGCATTATTTGCAGAGCCATGTCTCACTGTTGAGGGGCAACTAGTCTTAGTGGCCAATTACTGACAAGGGACTGACAAGATTTGCATAATTGGCACAAGCGGTAATCGTCACTGAAGTACACAGAAGTCACAAACAAATCCACCAACATCCCAAAGGCATTGTTAGTATTTCTCCATGAAGTTTTCTATCCCTGATTTCAATTTGTGAGAGAATCTAATTATTTATTCTCTATGGGGATGTGAGAAACACTACTCTGGGTTGTCCCATTGTAATTATGAGAGCGCATATTGACCTTCACATCAATTCTCATTATAAGGGGTATAAGAGCTTCACGCAATCGCTCCCCTGATTAAGCTTCATCCATCTTCCACTTTCTTTCTATACAAATGCTTTCTACAGGTCATTAAGTCCCTCATTAATTGCACATGAAAGGCACAGAGAGAGACACAACAAACGGCACTCTTGCTAATGTCTGGAATTGAATTTGGACATACACTGATGTTTGTTTTTGTGATCTATTAGCGAGCTCCAGATAGGGTTGGGCATCGTTTGAATTTGAGCAATGCCGGTCCCGATTCCGGTTTCTTATTTCAATTCCGGTTCTAAAGGATTCTCGATTCCAATTCTTTTAGGGGGCTGGGTTCAAAAACGTTTGCATGGTTTAAATAAAGAGTGTCCAAATTATGAACATCTATTTTCTTAGCAGCCCGCAGCATAGACTAAAATGAACATTTGATCTCGGGTTCTTTATGACCATTATCAATGTCAAACCTATGAACTAAAAGGCAATGTGTGTGGAACTAACGCAATTGACTGAATATCCATTCATTAATGTTTCAGCTAAAAGTTAAATATAGCATTGTTAAAATCGTTATTTGGGACTTTTTTATCACGTCAAATGGTTTATATGTGCAAGTTTTAACTTGACTTGCTGTTTTAAGCTTGTAGCCTTTTATTTTGAAGGGTACGTACCGGAACTGAGCATTTTGGCATGCAAAGTAACTTCACACGGCACTGGTGAATTTTTTAAATTTTTTCTCCGAATGGATGGAAACAAATGCTATAAAATGTTGATCCTTCCTTTCCTTACCCACCGATGAGGCACAAGGTTAGTGTTTGTGATTTTGTGAGACGATTATGTGAATTTTGGCCCAATTCATTGTGATGTAATGTTGCGAGGGTGAAGTTTTAGCTAAATGTTAAGCTTTTTTTTTCCAGGAATCAGAATCATCTTTATTTGCCAAGTATGTCCAAAAAACACACAGGGAATTTGTCTCCGGTAGTTGGAGCCGCTCTATTACGACAACAGACAGTCAATTGACCGAGAACACTTTTGAGACATAAAGACATTGACAAAAAACAGTCACTGAGCAATAAAGGGTTTCTAGTTATCTGGTAGTGCCGGTACTTTTATTTATTTGTTTATTTTTTGACAATTGTGCAAAAAGATGCAGAGTCCTCTAGCACTTAGAGCAGTTCGAAAGACTAATATTGCAATAGTCCGGTGCATCGGCTCTTACGTTGGTTTGAAGACTAAAATAAACGCCAAAAACCATCAGTGCAAAAGTGCAACCAACCCTTTACCTTGTTAGCTGTTTCAATGTTGGCATAGACGTATTTGTTGTTTCACTCACAATTGACTGAGAGTTGACTTCACTGAAGCGGCGTGCGGTGTAGACTGAGGCTAGGAGCGCATCAGACGCTACACATCGTGAAAGCCTCCTTTGAACAATATAATCTTATTCCAAGTGTTGCACTGAAGCGACTTGTCATTAATTTTAACAAAGTTAAAGACACTTTAGTTCGCCGCCGTTGGGCACAAGCACGTCTTCATACGCGTTCTTCTAAGTTGGTTTTCGCCACTTCTTCTTCTGGGCCGGCAGGCTAGGCATCGAAACTGAGAACCGAATGTTTTATATTTGAATGATTCCGGGAGAACCAGAACGTTGGTCCCAGCTCCAATCGTTCGCGATGCCCAACCCTACCTCCAGAGCAATTTATTGAATAACGACAAGGCCGAGGTTTTTTAAAATTATTATTACAGATTTTAGTTGGTTCTAATTGTTTTTGTGATTATTTTAAAATTGGTTAGTTGATACAGTTAAACAATTCCATTAAATTTAAATGGTCATTTAACAAAAAAAGGTTCAATTTTCTCTGTGGTAATAACAAATTAATCAGTCATGGTTATATCTCAAGAGATTTTATTTTTTTTTTTAATGAAATGTCAGGTTTGAATAAGCTCTCACACACTCAAACAAAACACGTTTCTAGGTAAACAGTTCCGAGTGCTGTTCCTCAGCACGGTGCGGACACGACATACTTGCAAGCGCAAGCAAACGGCCATCAAGAGGAAAGAGCAGCTTGTGGAGGACTCCACTGAGGACCTTGACTATGGATTTTTGTCCAACTACAAGCTGCTTAACACAGCCATCACCAGAGCTCAGTCGTTGGTTGCGGTCGTGGGAGACCCAATTGCACTGTGCTCTGTTGGACGCTGCAGGTAAAGGCTGTCTTTCATACCAGTGGAGGGTTTGTGAAAGTGTCGTGAATCGATATTCTTGTAATGTCAATTTGAAAATCCCAACTGATTTTCACCTGATTTCCAGCTTGGGGTATAGTTCGGTCCAGCTCACATTTTTGTTTTGGAAGCTTAAATCCTGATCCAGTCTTGCATTTACACTGCAGAGTGCGTAGGCAGGATAGTGATAACAGCGTCACCTGCATACAGTGCCGTGAAAAAGTCTTGGCTCCCTTCTCAAATTCTTATTTTTACGTAGTTTCTTCACTTTCTTTAAGATCAGCAACCAAATGTTACCTGTCCCTGTGTGAAAAAGTAATTACTCCTTGTTAAATCCTGAATTAATTGTGGCTAATCACTATTTTTGGTTAATTTTCACTGATCACACCCAAACCTGCTTACGTCCAGACCTGTTCAATCAAGAAATCACTTAAACAGAATCTGTCCCGACAAAATCAAGTCGGACAAAAGATATGCATAAATCTTGACACAATGTAACCCACCATTAAAGAAATATCAACAAACAATACCAGTCAGGAAAATCTGCATTTATTCTGTTGACATGTTCATTATTCAAAGACAAATTATGTTCTTGTTCCTAGTCTAGTCCTGTTGTCGCACAGAATTAATGATCATCAGTTCACCACTCAGCAGATTGCTATGTATATTGCTTCACCCTTAAGGTACCATACCACCAGGGGTGGGTGGTAACGCGCTACATTTACTCAAGTAGCATTTTGAATAAATTGTACTTGTCAAAGTAGTCTGAATACTACATACTTTTTACTTTTACCTGAGTATTTATGTTGAGAGGAAATGGTACTTTTACTTCGTTATAATAATCTAAATGCCGCTCGCGACATTCATTGATCAACTATTGCACGACCTATGCTTTGACTATGACTTCCGCATTGGCCGCTGTTTGCTCGAATTAAATTAATTAATTCAGTCTATTTCACCATTCAAACGACACAAGGAAGTCACATGACTGCACCTAACATCTTCTATTGGACTTCCCGGGCATAGGTATAAACACTAGAGCCCAGCTCATCAACGTGCCTACCTGGCGACCATGTTGCGAAGGGCGTCGTTACCATTGAAGGCAATGGCGGGTGACTCGTGTTTACACTTAGACAGAGAAAAACAACAGCTTTCATGTATTTTAGTATTTGTCTGGCACTGTCCACTGTCTGGCCAAACGTGGATGTTTCAGCCCGCTTCTAACTTGAGAAAACACCTTGCGGTAAATTACAGATGTTTTGGCAATCCATATCAGCCCACATTAGCCCTATTTCAGAAATCACAATCAGAATCATCTTTATTTGCCAAGTATGTCCAAAAGAACACACAAGGAATTTGTCTCTGGTAGTTGGAGCTGCTCCAGTACGACAACAGTCAATTGACAGAGAACACTTTTGAGACAGACAGACATTTTATCACAACTGTAAAACATGCATCTCTTGGGGTACGTGATAGTCTCGCTCACACACACACAGCAATATCAGAATTTGCATTCAAATATTATTTTCTTTTTATTTTATTGATGTTCACGCTCTGATTTAAAAAAAAAAAAAACAAAACAGAAGTTACTCACCATTTACTCAGTACTTGTAGTTTTTTCACTGTGTACTTTTAATTCTTACTCAAGTAATTTTTTAGAGGACTACTTTTTACTTGAGTCACATTATTGTCAAGTAACAGTACTTTTTTACTTGAGTACAGTATTTGGCTACTCTACCCACATCTGCATACCACCAAAGTAAAGAATCACAATGAGAGGGTGCCAAAATATGATATGGTATTCTTCATAACATTTGACAAGGGAAACGCACTAAACAGAGCCCCAAAGATAGTTTAACTTTTTACAACAGAAACATGGAGGCTAGCTTTAGACTAACACTGTATAGTAGTTGTGATACTCTAATTATAAGCCATTGAAGAAGATTTCCTTAAATGCTCCTCTCTCTTGTTGATTTTCAGAAAGTTCTGGGAGCATTTTGTGTCCATCTGCCATGAAAACTCAAGCCTCCATGGAATCACCTTTGAGCAGATTAAGTCCCAATTAGAGGCCCTGGAGCTAAAGAAGACGTATGTTCTCAACCCTCTGGCTCCAGAATTTATCCCACGTGCCCTCAGGCCCCTGCAAGGGCACCCGTCTTCACAGGCACTACATCCCCACCACCATCCTCATCCTCAGCATGTGCAGACAACATCCACAAAGCAAATACAGCAGCAGTCACCACCTAAGGTAAGGTGTTAATTGGGGGAGGAGGCCACTTTTCATGTAAGCCATTAAAAACAACATGCAACAAAGGCTCACTTGCATGCACTGTATTTGACACTCCAGCACGAAACCAATCAGTATTTGCACGGCCGTGGCTTGAGATATATACATTTTCTGAAAAGGCATTAAAAATGATGTAGCTTGTGGTATTCGGGTAATATTTGGTAGGATATTGCCAAAGGTATTTGTTCACCCATCCAAATAATCTGATTCAGGTTTTACAATTACTTACATGGCCAAAGGTATATAAAATGAAGCACCTAGGCATGCCGACTGTTTTACAAACATTTGGAAAAGAATGGGTCGCTCTCAGGAGCTCAGTGAATTTCAGCGTGGCACTGTGGTAGGATGCCAACCGTGCAACAAGTCCTGAAATTTCCTCACTCCTAAATATTCCACAGTCGACTGTCAACTGTATTATAAGAATGTGGAAACGTTTGGGAACGACAGAAACTCGGCCACGAAGTGGTAGGCCACGTAAACTGACAGAGCGGGTTCAGCGGATGCTGAGGCGAAGTTGCCAACCTTCTGCCGAGTCCATCTGTACAGACCTCTAAACTTCATGTAGCTTTCAGATTAGCTCAAGAACACTGTGCAGAGCGCTTCATGGAATGGGTTTCCCTGGGTGAGCAGCTGCATCCAAGTGCAATGCAAAGTGTTGGATGCAATGTTGTAAAGCATGCCACCACTGGACCCTAGAGCACTGGAGAGGCCTTCTCTGGAGTGACGAATCACACTTCTCCATCTAGCAATCTGATGGACTAGTCTGGGTTTGGCAGGAGAACGGTACTTGTCTGACTGCATTGTGCCTAGGCCTTTCACAATAATTACTATATCGACTTATCGATCGATAAATAAAATGATAGTTATCACATGACAATGATAGTTTTTCCGGACTCGATAAATGGTCATTGTTGTGGTCAGCCGGTGTGTGGATAACACAGTGAAGCAACAGAGTTGGACGGGTGTGTCATTAGCCGCTAGTGGGTTCATGGAACACTGGCGGACCGATACGCTCTTGCCAGTGTTAGCTCTGTTCAATACTCCACAGCCTTGCTCCTTGTGCAGCACGTAGATTCACACAACAGAGACACCTAAGGCTAAGTAAACTGTTTGTTGTGTTCACTAGCCCGGCCTTGAGCTAGCTCCCGAGCTAACGAGCTAGCCTGCTCAAGAGCTAAACACCTCGCTCCAGCGCGGCGAAGTCGTTTAATACACCAGTGCCTCTCCGAGTTGTTGTGTATGCTAGTCCCCTATTAACACAAACACGAGAGTGTTAACTGTTTATGAACTCAGTGGCACACATTGCTCAGCCAGTAGTTGATGACAGCAAATGTCAAACTTCAGCGGACCAACCACAGAGTGGCCGGGTTTACATGGAGACTTTTTTTGTCTTTCCGATTGAAGTCATTAAGACGGAAGATCTCTCAAGTGTTTACATGTGACGTGATCTATCCCGATTGGGTAAATACATGATGTGCACTACATTTAATCGGAACAGCCATGAGACATGCGCACGCAGTCGTGAAAGTCACGTCAATTATCAAGATGGAGGTTCGTTATCTATTTAGCACAGTAGTTGGCATTGTTTTATACATTCATTTAAAAAAAAAAAAAAACATAAGTTGTTAAAAACAAGATCTCCGTTGCATACGAGGGGAGCCACCATATTTACGCCATGTGTAAACCATGATGTCATCGTGCATTTACGTCGAGACGAAGCATCCGCAGACAGAGCAAACTGATTATAATCAGAATAGAAGACTCCATGTAAACCAGACTAGTCTTGCAGCTCTTTATTTCAGACTAAGGGGGATCCATATCACAGAGTAAAGAAAAACAATTTCATAGAGAAACAAGAAATGAAATTATAATAACAGTAATAATGACAATGATTTTAAAGCAAAAATATTTAATATTATAAATAGCAAAAACATAATAAAGGTGGGCCTTATTTTTCATGATTTCAGAGGCATTAAAAAAACATTATCGTGATAGTTTTTGGGAAAATATATAGTCTTAGAAAAAATATCGTGACAGGCCTAATTGTGCCTAGTGCAAAGTTTGGTGGATGGAGGATTAGGGTGTGGGGTTGTTTTTCAGGAGCTAGGCTTGGCCCTTTTGTTCCAGTGAAAGGAACTCTGAATGCTTCAGCATACCAAAAGATTTCGGAAAATTCCATGCTTCCACCTTTGTGGGAAAAGTTGGGAGCTGGCCCCTTCCTCTTCCAACATGGCTGCGCACCAGTGCACAAAGCAAGGTCCATAAAGACATGGATGACCAGAGTCTGGTGAGGATGAACTTGACAGGGTCCTGAGTCCTGACCTCAACCCAATAGAACACCTTTGGGATGAATTAGAGTGGAGACTGAGATCCAGGCCTTCTCATCCAACATCATTGTGTGACCTTACAGATGCGCTTCTGGAAGAATGGTAATGGTCTGTCCCCACTGTCTGCCCAAGGTAAAGGTTAATGAAATTGACACAGCATCTAACCTGCTGCCATTATCCACTGGGCCTAGTGAGCGGCAGCATCAGCTGGCTTTAGAGAGACAGATATGGGCAATTAAGCCATGAAACATTTGATCCTATTGCGCTTCCAGTAGAAGTTTTTATTTCACCATATGCAGCATGTTGCTTGTTTAAAAGGTCATCCCGTTGTTGTAGTATTATGAATGATATTGTTAGAACTGTCATTCTAGCTTTTTGTGTGACGTTTTTGGTATCAGCTTTCTAATATGTTTGGCACAGAGGGTCAGTTTTACAAGAGAGTTTTAATATAGAGCATTTAGATGCATGGTACACAAGACAGCTGGAAATTATGATGACCGATTTGTCTCGAAAGTATTCAGACTCCCTTAAATTTTTCACGCTGTTATATTGCAGCATTTGCTCAAATCTTTTAAGTTCATTCCCCCTCTCATTAATGTACACACGTTACACCATATTGACATGAAAAAAAAAAACTGAATTGTTGAAATTTTTGCAGATTAAAAAAGAAAAACTGAAATATGAGACAGCCATAAGTATTCAGACCCTTTGCACAGTATTTAGTAGAAGCACCCTTTTGAGCTAATACAGCCATGAGTCTTTTTGGGAATGAAGCATCAAGTTTTTCACACCTGGATTTAGGGATCCTCTGCCATTCCTTCTTGCAGATCCTCTCCAGTTCTGTCAGGTTGGATGGTGAACATTGGTGGACAGCCATTTTCAGATCTCTCCAGAGATGCTCAATTGGGTTTATGTCAGGGCTCTGGCTGGGCCATTCAAGAACAGTCACAGAGTTGTTCTGAAGCCACTCCTTCATTAGCTCTGTGCTTGCGGTCATTGTCTTGTTGGAAGGTGAACCTTCGGCCCAGTCTGAGGTCCTGAGCACTCTGGAGAAGGTTTTCGTCCATGATATCCCTATACTTGGCCGCATTCTTCTTTCCTTTGATTGCAACCAGTCGTCCTGTCCCTGCAGCTGAAAAACACCCCCACAGCATGATGCTGCCATCACCATGCTTCACTGTTGGGACCATATTGGACCGGTGATGAGCAGTGCCTGGTTTTCTCCACACATACCACTTAGAATTAAGGCCAAAAAGTTATATCTTGGTCTCATCAGACTAGAGAATCTTATTTCTCATCATCTCTGAGTCCTTCACGTGTTTTTTTTTTTTTTTTTCATGCGGGCTTGCATGTGTCTTGCACTGAGGCGAGGCTGCCGTCGGGCCACTCTGTCCCAAAACCCCAACTGGTGGAGGGCTGCAGTGCTGGTTGACTTTCTAGAACTTTCTACCATCTCCCGACTGCATCTCTGGAACTCAGCCACAGTGATCTTTGGGTGCTTCTTTACCTCTCTTACCAAAGCTCCTCTGATTGCTCAGTTTGGCCGGACGGCCAACTCGAGGAAGGGTTCTGGTCATCCCAAACGTCTTCCATTTAAGGATTATGGAGACCACTGAACTCTTAGGAACCTCTAGTGCAGCAGAATTTTTTTTTTGTAACCTTGGCCAGATCTGTGCCTTGCCACAATTCTGTCTGAGCTCTTCAGGCAGTTCCTGTGACCTCATGATTTTCATTTGCTCTGACATGCACTGTGAGCTGTAAGGTCTTATATAGACAGGTGTGTGGCTTTCCTAATCAAGTCCAATCAGTATAATCAAACACAGCTGGAATCCAATGAAGGTGTAGAACCATCTCAAGGGTGATCAGAAGAAATGGAGAGCACCTGAGTTAAATGAGTGTTACAGGAAAGGGTCTGCATACTTATGGCTGTGTGATATTTCAGTTTTTCTTTTTTCATAAATCTGCAAAAATTTCAACAATTCCGTTTTTTTCTGTCAATATGGGGGGCTGTGTGTAAATTAATGAGAGGAAAAAAATTAACTTATATTGTTTTAGCAAATGACTGCACTATAACAAAGACTGAAAAATTTAAGGGGGTCTGAATACTTTCCGTACCCACTGTAGATCCGTGGTCACATAGTGGTCTAACTGCATCTCAGCTCCAAATTAGATTTATAATTGTTTATTATGTGAAAGAATAGGGCTGCATTTCTAAATAATATTCAAATTAAATTCAGATATTCAGATCAAATTAAATTAGTTGCTCTGCTACCACTCACTTGAATTCCTGCCTCCCCATCGCTGATGAAATGGTGCTTCAATCGCAGTTGTGACATGCGGGACAGCCAGGACCACTCTAAAAGTCCTGTTTATCTTGCAGCAGCCACACAATGCCACACATTTGACTGTTACGGAGTCTCCTGTGTGATTTTGTAATGAACCTTTCTTTATCTTTCAGGGCAAACATACCAACCACACAGAGCACCTTCCACCTGAAGGATATGGTGAGTGTTCGCAGTCTTCTGTAAAAAATTTTTTTTAAGTGGTTGGTAGAAGTTTCACCAAAAAATGTAAGCTGATGCCCTTTTGGGAGAGTAAAGTGCGCAGTGGTACTTCAAGCTTGTATTAAAGATTAGACCGGTAGCACGTCACTTACAGAATATGCAACTCTCCTGAATTATAATGAAAGCACGTTCTATGCATCATGCCCACATATCGACTCACTTCTGGTCTCAAAGACAGTTGGAGCTTATAAAAGTCTTGCAACAATCCATGTAACACAATTGCATGTTTACTACAATATTACCCACCCACATTTTTTTATTTTTTATTTTTTTTTGTGGTCATTAGAGTTGTACAAATTGTATCGGACTGTATGCTATAGTTATCTGTTTCAGAGTGTCTGAATGTGATTGGATGGCTGAGTAGGGGTGTGGTGCTGTGCAGTTGAGGGCAGTGGGGAGAGTGATTGAGCAAGCGAGCTTCTGTTTGGAGGCATGCACAGTGAATTGAGACTGAAAAACAAAAAAATCAGGGACATCATAGATTAGTTGACGTCAATTCAACTATCGTCTCCTTAGCGTCGACTTGAAAAAAAAACCTTGTTCACCCCCTACTATTAGGGGTGTCCCGAGCCGACGTGATATTGGATATCGGTCCGATATAGGCCAAATACCGAGTTTCTGATTATCTTGGACTTGGATCTGAAATCGCAGATATGAGCACTCTTATACAAGCGGTCCATTCGAGGCTCTGCTCCAGCAGTACCCGGACCACGTACACAGCATGCAGAGCCCATGTGATCACGAAAACAGGTTGCTAAGGTGCTAACAAAGTAGCAAGGAGTGAGTGAATGTTGCTTGCTTAAAGTAATTTATTGAAACTCCAATTGAAGTTAACTCTAAAATTAAACAGACACAACAAAAGAATGACACCTATTGCATGTTCAAATACATCAGACTTTGTTCACAAAAATTGCCAGCTGAAAGCTAACACGTGAATAACACCAATGAGCTCACAAACAATTAACATCGAACTTGTGGCACTTACAGCTCTCAAAATAATGAATATTGGTACACAGACCTTGTTTAAACAGGCAATGTAACAACACCATTATGTCCAAAATATTCATCACGATTATTCCTCATGTTAGGGAAAAATCTTTATTTTTATTGCACTACTTTTTTAACAAACTATGTATTTTTTCTTTTCACAATGACTCTTGAAACAAGAATAAATGCGAGATAATAATTTTGAAAAATAAGTGTTTACAACAAATTCTAGCAAGGGCTAAATGAATAAATGTGCTATTACAAAGTGCAATCATGAACTGCAACTTAATGGAAGCAAATACAGTTACTGCAAAGAATGCAATAATATTAGGCTGCAAGCACTGACTTTTCATTTGAAAATCCTCCTCGTCAATATAGTGAATTGTCAAGGCTGGTACGTCTCCGTTGTTCTGCTTGACCGTTGGTCAATCGTGCACGGTCACAAACTACAAAGAAGAAAGAAGTTGTGATTTGCCTCTCTTTGTACTCACAGCATTTTTTTTATTGCAGTCAGGCCAGGCGAAAAGTTGAAGTCAAGGTAGCCGCTACATCCATCCATCCATTTTCTGTACCGCTTTATCCTCACAAGGGTCGCGGGCGTGCTACGATTGTTAATAGTGTCTTACCGTGGCAAGCCGCCTCTCCCCCAACTTCAAAATCAAAGCTTCACATATTACTGCATTGGACATCAAAATAAAAGCTTCATATATTACGGCATTGGACAGCAGTGCCATTTTAGGCTTTTATTTAGAAGTTGCCACCGGAGTGCCAGTGCCTGAGCTTTATGAAACCTGAACCATGCATTCGCCCCCTGGTGGGTAGCTCACTAGGTTTTGGGCACTGCTGCAAATGATTCACTTTTCTTTTGCAGCAGTGCTCACGTTTTAAATGTAAAAAATTGCTGACGATCAGGCTAATTTAATCGTGGCAGCCAAAATCGCTATCACAATTAAAATTCGATTGTGCAGCCCTACTCTAAGGCATATATTCTTCAAACTCTGTGAAAAACGAGTTATATTACTATTTGATTGTGATTTTCTTCTATCTCATTGTATGCACCACACTGCCCCCCAGAAGTCAAGTCGCACAGAGCAAAAAAAAAAAAAAAGACTCACACGGCAGCCTCACTACATTATTCCTATCCGTCAGGAGTAAACTATACCCCAGATGCATAAAGAAGTTCAAAAGTGCATTGTCGCACATGTGGAGAAAGCAAATGTGTTTCCCACCATGTACTGGCAGTAAAAGAAACAACTGACGAGAACTTGAAATGTTATTTTGCACTTTAAAATTGTAACTTGTAATCATGGGATTTATTGAGGGCGACACGGTCGCCGACTGGTTAGCACATCTGCCTCACAGTTCTGAGGACCCGGGTTTAAATCTAGCCTCTCCTGTGTGGTGTTTGCATATTTTTCCCGTGCCTGCGTGTTTTTTCTCTGGGTACATCCCAAAAACACGCATGGTTGGTTAACTGAAGACTCTCAATTGCCCATAGGTGTAAATTTCAGTGCAAATGGTGGTTTGTTTATACAGCGGCTGAAATAAGTATTTAACACGTTACCATTTTTCTCACTAATATATTTCCAAAGGAGCGGCACCCACCGTGCCGCTCCTTTATCTTGTTATAATCTTTCATTTATTCTTATTTAGGCGGCACGGTGACCGACTGGTTAGAGCGTCTGCCTCACAGTTCTGAGGACCGGGGTTCAATCCCCGGCCCCGCCTGTGTGGAGTTTGCATGTTCTCCCCGTGCCTGCGTGGCTTTTCTCCGGGCACTCCGGTTTCCTCACACATCCCAAAAACATGCAGGGTAGGTTCATTGAAGACTCTAAATTGCCCGTAGTTGTGAATATGAGTGCGGATGGTTGTTTGTTTCTATGTGGCCTGCGATAGGCTGGCAACCGGTTCAGTGTGTACCCCGCCTCCTGCCCGATGATAGCTGGGATAGGCTCCAACACTCCCGCAACCCTTGTGAGGATAAGCGTCTCAGAAAATGGATGGATGGATATATTTCCAAAGGTGCTATTGACATGAAAATTTCACCAGATGTTGGGAACAACCCAAGTAATCCATACATACAAAGAAAGTACAACAAATAAGATCAGAAATTAAGTTATGTGTAATAACATAATATAATAATAGCAATTTAAATAAAATAACAATGGCAATTTAAAGAAAAAGAAGAGGAGCGTGAAGGGAGAAACCCCCAGAAACGAGCAAGAACTGAAAGAGGCTGCAGTAAGTAAAGTCCTGGAAAAGCATTTAAAATGAGAGTGCAGCAGTCTGGTGAAGTCAGTGGGTCGCTGGCTTGATGCAGTTATTGTAAGTAAGGGTTATGCCACTAAATATTAAATGTTATTTACTATAAGTTCATTTAATCATGTCCATTCCAATACTTTTCCTCACTTGTAAAGTGGGTGCCTTCAAACCAAAGGTGCTCCGTCCTGAGTTGTTTAACACATCTAGATGTGTAAATACCATGAAATAAAATTGGAACTCTGAACTTTTGTCTCATTCATCTTTTGATCTGAAACCCAAATGTCTTCAGTATAAAGGAATTGACCTTGTCGTTCCAATACTTTTGGAGGGGACTGTAGGTGCTGTAAATCTTAAAAATGTATTCCAAAAAGTGTCTGAATATGACCTTGGCAGAATGAGCTACACGCTGTGTGTTCCTACAAGTTGGCGAAGGTGTGTGTGGACCATCAAAACATCTGCACATATTCACAGACATGTAAATTGATAAATATTCACATAGTGAAATTTGGATGAAAAATGTCTGTGATATAGAAATGTCTGTGCCCATGTAATCTTTTTACAAATTTATTACAAGTGTAAATGAATAGAAAAATCTAAGGAAATTATTACAAAATGAGGAATAGATTTTTTATTTTTTATTTTCCTCAAATGTTTGGTTGTCCACTCTTCCCTTTAACGCTGTCCCTATCTCCATAAATTGTTGGATGTAAGTCTTGTAGTTTTGCTGTGTCTGCATTTCCAATTGTGCCTTTTCTTGAAGAGTAGCCATTTTTGGGGATCTTTTTAACAGAACTTGTTTCATCAACAGGGTGCTAGAAATAAACATATACAATGTGATTAAAAACAACTAAGTATGTAAAACAAAGCAGATCAATTGCTATTTTTTAGAAAATGTTTTCAATTTTAAATAGATTTTTGAACATCCCTCCACCTCAGTGTTCATGTGTAAAGCAAGCACCTTTCACAATAAAGTGGGGTCAGTAACATGTATGCAGTCACATCTGTTAAGAATATATAATCTAAAGGTAAACAGTATTTTCTGCTCCTCTCTCAATGCAGCCCAGCCCAACCCAGCTGTTCTAATGGGAAACCCAATCCAGGCATTTACACCGCCCGTGGTTGCTGCCCCAGCTAGCTTGGGCAAGTCACCAAGTCCTGTTCAAAGGATAGACCCTCACACAGGCGCCAGCATCCTTTATGTTCCAGCAGTATATGGTGGAAACATGGTCATGCCCATGCCACTTCCTGTAAGTTTTTGGCTTCTGTTAAAAGATTGGTAACATATTGATAAATGTGTGCATGTGCAAGCCAAATTTGTATAATTTAATCTAGTAATTTGAAATGAAATCAAAATAAGAGCTAAAACTCATGCCTTGAATATCTATCATTTTTAGATATATTCATTATTTATATTTTTTTCTTCTTTAGTTGCCTTGGCCAGGTTATCAGAACCGCTTTGCTGTTGACCCACGCATCATGAGTCACCAGGCAGCCATGGCCTACAATTTCAACCTCTTGCAGGCTCAGAATAGAGGCTCCCCCATTCCTTGCAGTGGGGTGGCACATCCCACTCCACTTGAAGTGGGCCAACCAGGCCCTGACACAGATCTACAGTCGGATGCAGTCAGAAATGGCATGCTTTGATTTTTATTTTACAATAACAAGCAATCAAGTTGCAAGAGATACGCTATTATGCTGGTAACACCGTTGTTGTTGACTACTTTTAGGTAAAGTGGAAGGATGTCCAAAGTCGGAGCAGACACCTGAGAGAAAAAACACAGAAATGAAGGATAAACAGGTATACTGTACATAAACCTATACCAAACCTATACTGCGCAGTGCAAAATCTTATGTCACCACTAGTTTAGTTTTTATAATGACCCTTTTTCACAGTGAGCATTATGACGTTTAAAACCGTAATAGGACACAGCAGACACATACGAATACAGAACCAATGTACATAAAACTTTAAAAAGGAAAAAGGAACAACTAATTGAGTTCAATCCATTTTGGCAATGATCTGAATAAGGGTGCATAATTATTATTTTTTTTAAACCATGTAAGTCAATATGTTATCATTGAACTACCCTATCCCTAGAATCATAATGGCACCTGGTCTGTCCTCCATTTTCCATGAACCTGGAAGTAGTCTGCTAACTAACAAACAGCTGGACAAACAAACCAATACGGTTCATTTTGATACAATTTGATCAATAATGGTAAAGCAAAAAAAATAATAACTCTAGCAATTTGTTTATGCTGTCTAGGTTTTATATGGGTAAATTTCTCCCATGCTGTAACAGCCATGCTTACAGACTTATTTCCAGAAAGTTACTGATTTAAAATTTTAGGCAGCTACGCTTCTGCCTCGGCTCACACCGTCTCTGCTTGCTCTTCTTTCGGCTTGTGCTGCTAAGCGACTCCGCAGCTCCATAGGCCTCGCTGGATAGCATTTGCAGGTGAGTAAATGCTCGAGTAGTCAGTTATAAAATACAGTTTAATAAATAAATCGTAAGGGTTGGCGATCATATGCCAATTTGCTGTGGAAATTATATTTACTTTTTTTGGCGTCGTAGGCGAAGAATTGTTGTCCAAATATCCGTAACTGTCGCAAGCAGATCCAGCCGACTAGCCAGACTTCTTCTTCCGCTCAGAGCCCCCCTCTGTCAGCTTGTGCTGCTCAGCGAGTTCGTGGCTCCGTAGGCCGCTGGTTCTCAGTGGCTAAGCTAATAAACCCTTCCGATTACGGTTAACTACAAACCCAGTGACCAGATGATCGTACTGTAATTTGAGCAAGTAGTGGCGCTCATATGCTGATTAGCTGTGGATATTGTTTCTATTTTTGAATCATAGGCAAAGAATTTTGGTTAAATTATCCGTCACTGTCATTAGCTGATGCAGCCATATACAGTACATTGATTTCATGGGAGTCCAATCCAAATGTAATCCAAACAATATTTCTTAACCTTGTATGGGAAAAATCATAAATGATAACTTTTATTAATTAAGAATAACTATTTAATAAAACAAAATCAGCGGTGAACTTATAGGCACAATTTTACCAATTGGTGTTAAAACTTAATTGCATTATAATTTGAAAAACTGGCAAAGTAATTGGTGTAAATTCGCAATGCAAACTAGAAATACATTGGAAAAAGAACACCCATCCTTTAAATGAATGAACTTGTGCAATAATTTTTTTCCTGGCTTAAATTCTGTCACAGCTTTGATGGAGTCCATTGACCGCGCAAATGGTGGTGGTCCACTGAAATCCATTTCTTGCATAAATGGTACAGACACAATGTGCTTAACGGTAAAGAAATAAACAGCTTTATAAAAATCGCGTGACTTGCACAGATACTCATTAAACCCATTCTTTATACAATCACAATAGCAGTGAAGACATGCAATAGTTCCGACACTTTCACGCATTCATAACTGCAAAGATTGTCTGCTTTTCATTTCACTCATTATTACAAACACAGAGTCATGTGCAAAGGTTTTTAATAACTTTATGAAGCTAGCAAAGCTACCAAATCTCGCTATCTATCTAAGCCCTGTTTATAGCATAGACATACATATAAAGATACTGTATGTGCAATGTCATTTTCAAATGTATGTCAATCATGGTTATGGTAATACTCAAAATTAAGTGGTTTTCCCAGTGGGAGAATGTTAGGAGTCCTCACTATAAAAACGGGCCCCTCTGAGTTGAACAAATGATCAATTCAAAGTAAAGCCATATTTATTTATTTGTAAATTAAATGTATCTGTTTTGTCTATTACTGCTTGTTGCGGAAAAACTTCTTGTTCACAGTAAGTATTTTGTAAATCTATCTCAAGTCACTGTCAGTCGAAAGTAAGGTATGCTGTGGACATACTGTACCTCCTCAAAAAATGGTGTGACCAAATCATGTGCTGGTGGGAAAAGTTGGTGGAGAGCCCTGCTATGACGATGTAAACACCAAGACCACAAAAAGAAAGATTAGACTCTGTTCTTTTATAGGGAAAAAAGTTTTCTTTTTGCGTTCTTTAGTAATCAGCAGCCAAATGTAGGCCAGCTTCACCCAAATCACTGTTTCTGACAAAAAAATCTGAGAAAACAGCCTTTTTGCAACAGTTATATCAAGGAGAAAAGTGACTGACATTGAGGGGGGGGGGCACTTTTTTACCTTTCTCTGTTGCACTACTGAATGACGTTCGATCGCTGCAAGATTGATTGAAAATTCATATTAGTACTGTCCACAAATGTTACATTATAATTTGAACTAGTGGGACTAAATTGCATTTATGTAATATGGATTGAAGGAAAGGAGGATGGCTGTGATCCCTACAGCGACCGTTAATGCTAAGCTAGCGCTAGCTTTAGTAAGTTATCCATTAGTAAGAATTGGTCATTACCTTCTCACTGATCTCGTGGGGCTTCTGGTAACTAAGCATTGCTGCTTGTAGGTGATCCATGAGGGCTACCACTTATCACGTTAATCTGTCAAGTTCGCTGAATTCATTACAGCCTCTTCGGCCGATGAGCTGGCTAGCCTCCCATGGATCGGACCATGAGCCACACAGGGACTTGTCACATGACCCGGCTCGATCACCAGTGGCTTTTTTTACAAAGCCATTGGCTCTCTAGCAGCCATCCTTTCTGTCATTTCAGACAATGGCTGAAATATTTTCTTCTTACTCTCCTTCTCTTTAAAGCATTGCTGCCCTCTGCAAGCTACATAAGAGACCCCCGAACCCCTTACTCCCGCCCACCCATCCCCGTTGAAAAACGCAATTGACGTCAGTGGCGGTTAAAACTTCAAGCCTAATTGACGTCTTTAGACGTCAGTGGCAGGAAATGAGTTAAGAAAACTTGCGCAGTACGTTATTGTATACAAACACAGTAACATTTGCAGCCCACCTAACATTCAGTTCTTTAATAATTTTATGCATGCAGATCTGCTTTTGAGTGAATCCTCCACATCAATGGGTCGCGTCTTCTGGAGACATAACTCTGTAACTTCTCCAGCATAAAATGGATCTCTTGTCCAGAGCTTCAAATTGTTTTAAACCCCTGGTTGATGATATTTTTGTGTTAATTGTTAATACCCCATGTGGCTGGCTGTGGAGTTTTCAATAGTATGCTTTATGGAGGCTATATGGTTGGATCAAATACACATTCTCTTTCTTTTATGGTTAGTTTGATAGTAAACTCCAAACAGTCGTCACAATTAAGAGATTGAAGCCTCTTTTTTGAAAGAATATGTACTAATTATATCAGCCAAGCCGCTGCTTGTTGTCGCGTGACTAGCTGCCGCCATATAGCAGTCATATCTCAAGTTTGCGCTTGCAAGTCAAAGCAAAAACGAGTCGGGTCACTTATCTCGAGGCACCACTGTGTAGCCAAAAATGTAATGAACATCTTCAGAAAACATGTTACAAATCATGGAACTTCATTTCGGAAACCTAGCGTTAGACATTTTGGCATTAAAAGTTTGAAAAATATTAGTTTAGAATACTTTATTTTCTTAGAAACAATGGTGACCTTTCCATGAATAACTGCTAATAATTCAAATACTGTGGTACCTTGAGATAAGAGTTTATTCTGTGACCATGCTCTTACCTAAAAAAAAAAACTGAAAAATATAATCCGTTCCAGTCCCCAAAGATTTTTTAAAACGTTTTTCAAACAGACAGATGGCAGTATATTGTAAAATAGAGTCATAAAAAACGTAATAGAAGAGAATGTAAATGTATTAACTGGTTTGATGAAGTGTAGTCAATCCAAGTCTCACACATGGAAACACAAATTGCTTACATTTGCATGCCTATACCTTTAAATTCTCTCTCTCTTCCCCCAATCCCATCCTACACTCGCTCTGCCCCTGCTCTCTCTCCTTATGCTGTGCAGGAAGGTTGTTTGTCTCATCAGCGGTCCAAAAACTTCTGTTTTGTCTTTTACACACAAAAAAAAAACTTCCACTCAACAGTACGCCATCGTGTACAAGCACAGTAACAACATTTACACCCCAGATTACATTCAGTTCTTCATTAAATAATGTTTTGCGTGCCGATCGATCTGCTCCAAGTGATTACTTCACATCAAATGCTCGGGTCTTCAGCAGAAGTATCTCCGTAACTTCTCCAGTTATCTCTTGTCCATAGCTTTAAATCGTTTTAAACACCTGGTTGGCGTTATTGTGTTTTATTTTTGTATAATGTTAATTGTTAGCACGTGTGGCTGTGGTGTTTTTCCATTGTATGCTTGAAGGAAGCTGTGGTTGTTTCAAATACACGTGATTCTCTTTGTTTTATCATTAGTTTTCAAGTAAACTCCAATTGGTACTGGCAGTGTACAGCTAGAAACCTTTTTTATTTTTTTTTATATATATATTTACTAATTATATTAACCAAAGTGCTACCTGTTGTCAAGTGAGTGGAACCCCCTTCTGCCATTACAGCACTCATTTCTCAAGTTTGGGCTCACGAGTCAAAGCAAAAACTCGGCCAATCTGCGGCTTGTATCTCGAAAAATTCTTAAGTCGGGTCACTCGTATTTCGAGGGACCACTGTGCTCATATCAGTTAAATTAATCGATTTTCAAAAGGAAATTAAGTGGGCTATGTCTAAGCAGTTACTGATCAAATTATATGAAAATAACCCATATACTAAGTTCTATGACTTGTTTTCACTTTTATTTGTAGTTTAGCCTTGGCAGAGATCCGTGCTCAGCTTAGTGTAAACGTGGCACTGTTAAAACGCATCTAATTGTGGTCTTGACTTTTTGCAGAGTATTATACTAGTGGTGGGACTTTAACGCATTAATCACGATTACAATTAGCGCGTGAAAAATATTGACGCATTTTAATCGCAGTTTGCTTTGCAAACAAATGCGGAAGATCTGTCTGTCAGTGAACGATTTCCCGGTACACCGATTACACATCAGACCTTGGCTAACGGCTAACACAATGGAGGAATCGGAGGAAGGACTGTTAGGAGGCAAGTTGAATTTTTTTTAAACTACCTGATGGTAGTCGCAATAAAAGCATGGTTTTGTGCAGATTATGCAAAAAGGAGTTTGCGTACCATCAGAGGACTTCAACCCTCCGGTACCATCTAAATGCAAAACATGTCAGAGCAAGCACAGAAACAGCCGGAGCGGTTAGCGCTAGCAGTCACAGTACGAGTTCTGAGAGTTGTCGTCAAACTAAACTCGAGCAAGTGACCGGATTCAGGACCAATATTAGTAAGCCAACATCGGAGAAAATCACAAATTGACTCGGAAAGTGGATTGCTCTGGATTATAGAAGACAAAGGATTCAAAAATGTGCTACAGATTGCAACATGCAATCAAAGTTTTCAACGACCATGCAAGCAAAATTTAGCAATATTATGACACCGAAAAGCAAGCAAAATTGGATGCATTGCAGAAAGCTCAATATGTTGCTCTGACTGAGGATCGTTGGACCTCCTCCATTAGTAATACAAATTACGTTGGCGTCACTGCACACATTGCTGATGTCAGATGGGACATGGCATCTAGTCTTTTGCCCTGGCTGTGCAGGAGACAATCACCAGACAATGCTGAAAACTGTGCAGAGCATTTTCTCTCGGTGGCAGTGGAATGGGGAATTCTACAAAATGTAACCACAATTGGAACAGAGTGCACAGACAATTATAGCTGCAGTAAGACACCTCCCATTTCAACACATGCCTTGTTTTGCTCACATCTTGCAAAGAGCCACCACTGTTAGCCATGCTGATAGTGGGTTTAGTGATGCATTAGGAAAATGTATAAGTGGGTCACTATAAACACAGCCCTGCTAATACAGAGGAACTACACCAGGCGCAATCAAGATTGGGCGGAAAAATGAGCCACTCACGCAGGATGTATCAAAGCTGGAAATGATCTCGTCTACTGCTGAATCAAGAGGCTGTCTTGGCGTTTTAGACACACAGAAGCACAAGCTAGTCATTAACTCCATAAGAGCTGCTAAAACTCCAAAAGGTGGAGACTGTCCTTAAGCCATACAGGTAAATAAAACTATCAATGGCATTTGTTTCTTTAAAAAGCTCTTTATTTAAGTTATTTTGTAGATTAATCATTACTTTCCTGAATTGTCTACTGCAGATTTGTGACTGAACTCCGTGGAAGTGAGACATTTCTCATGTTGTCAGTGGTTTTACTTGCTCTGTTCCACCTGTACCGCACCATGGAGGTCTCCCATGATGACTCAACCTACACTGTGAAATTCAAGACTTCCTTCACATAAGAGTTATCCTACCATATAGCTACACTTAACCATGAACGGCTCAAGATGGCCACTGTGCTTGACCCACGCTTTAATTATTTGAAAGGTCTTGCAAGGGGAGAGCAAGCAGAGGTTTGGACCAGCCTTGAGGCCCGACTACAGGAACAGTGTAAGAGTGGAAGAATACCACCACACAGGAGCCAGCAAAGAAAAAGAGCATCTTTCTCTTTAGTCTCTTGATTCAGATGAGGAAGCCCTGTATAGCAGGGCCCTGAATTTGTACAAAGCAGAATCCACCATCAGCAAAACAGGCTGCCCACTCCTGTGGTGGTCCAGTCGAGCAGGGTCTCATCGACATCTGTCTGTCCTGGTCTGCAAGTATCTGATTGCAGGTTACATAGTTACAAAAAAGAGAGCTGCCTTGAACTCTGGTACTGTGAACAGGGTAGTTTGTCTTAGCAACTGGCTGAAAGATAGGGAGCGAAGTAGTCATGGAGGTATTGTGAAGCCAATGGGTTTGCTTTTTATGCACAAAATAGTTCGCAGTTATGGCCTTAAGTACAAAATTTAGCTAAGGGTGCTTGGAGTTTTATTTCTTGTCATTTTACCAGAAAAAGAAAGATGTGCACTTCTTTTGAATTGTTTTAACCATATTAAGACAATACAGTTCTGAAAAATCTGTCCTAAAATGCCACTTTAACTTGGAAAAAATATTGTTAAATGGCCTACTGAATTTGGACCAGGGAATATTTGGTTTTATTTTCTTTGTTTTACTGCTGATTTTGTACTGTTTTGTATTGAAATACAATTAAATGCATTTTTCCAGAGTTAATAGTACTCATGTGTCTGTTATTTGATTCAGTCGTGCACTAATATCCATTTAAATTTAAACAAAAAATGCTTTTTGAACAAATATTTTTACATGATTAAAATGTGATTAAACGAGACTAATAAATTATAAAAGCTTCTAGATTATTTTTTTAATCGAATCCCACCACATGAACCATTTTACAAGATGCTCTGGCAAACTTCGGGAGAATTTGGAAACATCGGCACATAACCGGTAGAGTTTCTCCTTCGGTTTTGTGAGATTGTGGTGAAATAGAATCTTTATAACATAAGAGTTGCGCTTATTCGGAGCACACCACATACAATATGACAAATTGTTAAATACCAGATTTTTTATCTTTATGGGGTCTGTCACAGATATCATCTTTTTAAGATTTGAAAAATCATTACGTGTGTACCAGGCCTTAACCCAGCCCTGGGCAATTATTTTCAACCAGGGGCCGCATGAAAAATCTGAACTGTGATGCGACCAAAGTCACAAAGGCTATGATGACTTGAACTTTTTTCCTTCTTAATATTAATTTTCTTTAGTTTTAAACAGTAAATTATGTACTTTGATTATCTGCTACTTCTAATCAAAAGAATAAGGATATTCTCTATTTAAATTTATGAATAGCAGTTTAGATCAAAGAGGAAAACAACAATCATTACATCACTTTTCACTTTATTTCTAATTTGCCAATCTTCACAAATACTGAGGTGTTTTGCAGTATATTCAAGATGAGTGATCAACACTATACAAAAAAAGCAATGTGGTTTTAAATGTTAACAAAACCTGTTCACAATATTTGGTTAAAAAAAAATAAAAAATCAGCTGTGCGAAAAGGCAAGTGTTTGTAATGTTTTCAGAGCATTCAGTGAGGAAAAATCAAGTCTGTCGTGGGCTTGAACAAGTGCCTTAAAATCTGGCGAAATGTCTAGGTTCAGTATTTCTTCAACCCTCCTTGTTACAGTGCAATAAAGTCTCTATTGGAAAAACTATTTACTTTTTTGGGTGATTTTGTGAGATATGGCATACCGGTGGCAGTAACTTGTCTTGATAACTGCTTCCCTGGATGTTCAAAGTCTTAAAATGTCCCTGATTTGCTTGCAGCCAAAAACGTCCCTGAGTTGCTTGCAGCTTGGCTAGCAAAGGCTCTCTCTTTTGCGTGCTCTCCGTCAGTCCAATCCTTATAAACAGTGGGGGAAAAAAGTATTTAGTCAGCCACCAGATGTGCAAGTTCTCCCACTTAAAAAGATGAGAGAGGCCTGTAATTTTCATCATAAGGTATACCTTACCTTTGAGAGACAAAATGAGGGAAAAAAAATTCAGAAAATCCCATTGTCTGATTTTAAAGAATTTATGAGCAAATTATGGTGGAAAATCAGTATTTGGTCAATAACAAAAGTTCATCTCAATACTTTTATACCCTTTGTTGGCAATGACAGAGGTCAAACGTTTTTTGTAAGTCCTCACAAGGTTTTTGCACACTGTTGCTGGTATTTTGGCCCATTCCTCCATGCAGATCTCTTGAGCAGTGATGTTTTGGGGCTGTCGCTGGGCAACACAGACTTTCAACTCCTTCCAAATATTTTCGGTGGGGTTGAGATCTGCAGACTGGCTAGGCCACTCCAGGACCTTAAAATACTTCTTACGAAGCCACTCCATCGTTGCCCGGGCGGTGTGTTTGGGATCATTGTCATGCTGTAAGACCCAGCCACGTTTCATCTTCAATGCCCTTGCTGATGGAAGGAGGTTTTCACTCAAAATCTCACGATACATGGCCCCATTCATTCTTTCCTTTACACGGATCAGTCGTCCTGGTCCTTTTGCAGAAAAACAGCCCCAAATCACGATGTTTCCACCCCAATGCTTCAGAGTAGGTATCATGTTCTTTGGATGCAACTTAGCATTCTTTCTCCTCCAAACACGACGAGTTGAGTTTTTACAAAAAAAGTTCTATTTTGGTTTCATCTGACCATATGACATTCTCCCAATCCTCTTCTGGATCATGCAAATGATCTCTAGCAAACTTAAGACGGGCCTGGACATGTACTGGCTTAAGCAGGAAGACACGTCTGGCACTGCAAGATTTGAGTCCCTGGCGGCGTAGTGTGTTGCTGATGATAGCCTTTGTTACTTTGGTCCCAGGTCCCTGCAGGTCATTCACTAGGTCCCACCGTGTGGTTCTGGGATTTTTGCTCACCATTCTTGTGATCATTTTGACCCCACGGGGTGAGATCTTGCGTGGAGCCCCAGATCAAGGGAGATTATCAGTGGTCTTGTATGTCTACCATTTTCTAATAATTGCGCCTACAGTTGCTTTCTTCACACCAAGCTACTTACCTATTGCAGATTCAGTCTTCCCAGCCTGGTGCAGGTCTACAATTTGGTTTCCGGTGTCCTTTGACAGCTCTTTGGTCTTGGCCACAGCGGAGTTTGGAGTGTGACTGAGGTTGTGGACAGGTGTCTTTTATACTGATAAATTCAAACAGGTGCCATTAATACAGGCAACGAGTGGAGGACACAGGAGCCACTTAAAAAGGTTACAGGTCTGTGAGGGCCAGAAATCTTGCTTGTTTGTAGGTGACCAAATACCTCTTTTCCACAATAATTTGCTATAAATTCTTTAAAAATCAGATTTTTTTTCCTCATTTTGTCTCATAGACAAAATTACAGGCCTTTCCCATCTTTTTAAGTGGGAGAACTTGCACAATTGGTAGCTGACTAATTTTTTGCCCCACTGTATTTCCTCGTGTTTGGTGATGTAGTGGCGATTCAAATTGAAATCCTTGACACAGCTACTCTACGTGTGCCACAAACTAAGCTTGGACTTAAATAAATACTTAGCAGTCCATGTCTTGTTGAAGTCCATGTCTTGTTGAAAATGTGGCATTCTGTAGCAATTTGTATTTATTTATTTATTTATTTTTTACATCCGCTGACATTTTTTAAGGGATAGCCGGTGTGCAAGTGATAATAGCTGCATCACCTTTTGCCGTCTGCAGTGAGCACTTGCAGACACATCCGGTTGTTCAAAATAAAAGCAACACATTTGTATCACGCGCACAGAATAAATACTTGTTTGAATTTATTTTTGAGGGACGGAAGGCGGGCCTGACGGGGACACGCCCAAAGGGCTGGATGTGGGGCCGCGTGATCACATGTTTCCTCCATGTTGTTCAATAGTTTTTTTTGTCTGTTTTTTTTTTACAGGTTGATTTTGACACAGTTCGAAGTCTGGAATCACAGACCGATGGGATAGCTGGTTTTCCCAATGCATTGCTCCACCGGAAAGACCCCTCGGCTGCTCAAAGAACACTCAATTATCACCTGGCACCACCCAACCCTGCCTTCTCCGCACATCCTGCCAGTGGAAGAGCCCTCACCCAGCAGTGTCCAGTCTCAAGGCTGCCTTATCGGGTCAACCAGCCTCAACATCCAGCGATGGTCCAACACAGTCAACAGCTCAGCCCTGCCTTCCCTAGTGGAGGCCACAGTGCATCTTTCTTTAGTGGTCACATTGCCCCACAAAGGGCGATTCAGTCTCCCACTTTAGATGTACCAGAATCTGGAATTGTTGAAGAGATGGGTAGCTCCATTAGGACTCCAATGACCCACCTGGGGGGTCACCATCCAAATCTATCACAGCACAACAACAGAGTCAATAACTTTGGGGAGGATGGACAAGACACAATGCAGACAGATGGTCTTGGTGAGTGGTCTTGAATGTATTTTCCTTTAGCTGGGTTATGCAGTATGCGAAGGCAGTCATTTTAGAGTTAATGTCATTGCTTTTTAGATCTTCGGCGGCCCTTGGCTCTAGAGGTTCTTAACCAGCAACAGCAGGCTGCCAGGCTAGGCCAGTGGAATGAAGCAGCAGGCCCTTTCCTCCCGGGGGGTGTCGCCTTCTCTTTGCCTCAGCAAATCCCTCACCTAGCTCAGCCGGGAATGACTCGCTTTTCCCATCAGCTGCTCCGTGCAGCTAACTGGGGCCTTGGTGCCAACATGGAGGATGAAGCTGGTTCCCCTGCTTCCACTGGCCCACCTTTCAACAGGTTAGACCAGACATACGAGAGATTAAGTATTGTTTTAAAATAACAAATTGATTTTGCGGTGACTTTGTTTATTTATTTATTATCTATTATCTGTTTTATTTACCCCTTTTATGTCCCAATCTTCTTGCTGTTAATGGTGTCAAGATCTGGTCTAAACAATTTCACTCTTCAGATACACAGGCCTCCTGAGAGAGATTCCCCTGCAGGAGCCACCTGAAACCAGGGAAGCAAGTGAAATTCAACCCCCTCCTCAATCTCGCCTCCTCCAGTATCGCCAGTCCCGTGCCTCAGGTGACCCTTCATCTTCTTTAGCTGCCACTTCAAATCACACCGGCCCGTTTCCATCCGGGCCTTACCCCCATGAAAGCGGACGTGATCATCTTAACAACAACATTCTCAACAATGCAGCTCTGCAGCAGCAGCATCCCGTTGGTAATTCCCTTTACAATAGCGGTTGCTACCCACATCAGACACCAGCCCACCCTGCCAGCCCCCCTCCATCCCAGGTCAAATACCTTCTACATGAGGCCCAGTGGTCCCATGGTGGAGGTGCATCTATGAGCCCACCACAGCAGAACCACCTGCTAGGCAACCAGGCTCATCGCCTTCCGTACGGACTTCCCGTCATGTCTCAACCCAGCAGGCAGGAGCAAGTGCATTTGATGCAGCTTCACCATCAGCAGCATCATCATCATCAACATCAACAGCAGCAGCAGCAGCAGCAGCAAAGTCAAGGTCAAGACCAGGAGTCCTACCACTCATTGTCACCCAGAACATCTGCAACCACTGCCCTGCACAGTGTAGATGAGGTAGATGTCAAACATTTAATTGGTTTGGTGTATGCCATTTTCATCAATCATCATTGAAGATACTGTATGATGTATTGATCGTGTAGAGGTTAAGGTTGGAGCTGCCTTTCCACTTTTTGTGTAGACATTTAAAATGATTTTGCTGTTATGTATGTTTTAATGACATACGGCTTTTCAATATGCCAATTTTTATATATATATATATATATATATAAATATAATATATATATAGGCACCTCCAAAAGTATTGGAACGGCAAGGTCAATTCTTTTGTTTTTATTGAATGCTGGAGACATTTGGGTTTCAGATCAAAAGATGAATATGAGAAAAATGTACAGAATTCCTGCTTTTGTTTCATGGTATTTAACATCTAGATGTGTTAAACAATTCAGGACAGAGCACCTTTGAAACCCAAATGTCTCCAATATTAGGGTTGGGCAAACCGCGCAGAACTTCAGTCAAGTCAAATTGGGTGAGTGAAACAATAAAATAAGTATATGCCAACATTGAGGCAGCTAACAAGTTAAACAGTGGGTTGCGCATTTGGACTTAGTTTTTAGCATTTAGTCTTCAAAGCAACGTAAGAGCTGATGACAGAGAAAAAAGCTTAAGATTGAGCTAAAACTTCACCAAAGGTCAAACTAGCAACTTTACAACAAAATGACAAAGTTCACATAACGTTGTGTCACAGGATCACAAACACCAACCTTGTGCCTCATCAGTGTGTAGGTAAAGGAATCAACATTTTATAATATTTGGTTTCATGTATTACCCTTTTTTGCCGTCAGTTTACTTTTGTTTTCAAAATTCACCGGTGGTGTGTGAAGTTACTTTTTGTGCCAAAATGCTGAGTTCCAGTGCGTACCCTTCAAAATAAAAGCCTACAAGCTTAAAACAGGAAGTCAAGGTAAAACTTCCACATATATATAACATTTGACGTGATACAACATTTGCAAATAACTTTTTGGACAATGCTATTTAACTTTTAACTGAAACAATCAATATTAAGTCAATTCCACACACATTGCCTTTTAGTTCTTAGGTTTGATATTGATACTGGTTATAAAGAACCCCGAGTCAAATTTTCATTTTAGTCGATGCGGCGGGCTGCTAAGAAAATGGTGGATGTTCATAATTTGGACATGCTTAATTTAAACCATGCAAACTTTGACCCAGCTCCCTAAATGAATCATAATCGAGAAGCGTTTGGAACCGGGATTGAAATGAGGGACAGGAATCGGGACCGTAATCGCTCAAATTCAATGATGCCCAACCCCATTCAGTATACAACAAAAACAAAGGAATTGACCTTGCCGTTCCAATATTTTTTAGGGGAATGTATATCTTAAAAATGGCAGATTGAAAACCTTATGTTACTGACCCATAAATACCAGCCAAAAACAATCACGATTGGTTACACCAAATGACAGAGATCATAAAAATCAATTTAAAGAGCTCAAAAAACAGTGTTTCACACAATAAAACTTCAAACATTACACATTTTTGATATTTTTTAATTAAATATTTAACTATTACCTGGAACAGTTACCTTCCCAGTCTGGTTAACTGAACTTAGACCAGCGGGAGGTATGAGGTATGATGTTAAACAGTTATAGTTAACAGTAACAGTTAACTGGGGACCTCTAACCCCAGGTGCTTTTGAACTTTGCCCAGTCTGCACTACTCAGACCAGTGAGAGGTTGTTGGCTGAGGTTCTGCAATAACAAATATAATTGTGAATGATATTTTTGTGGCCACATGAACAAGTTCTTTTCACCTGAACTTCTCCAACAGCCTGAAGGACCTTGCCCACATCTGGCAGTCCATAATTGGTCACGATAAAAATTTTTGCCACTCTGGTCTTGAAGAAGTTTCGCCTTAGTTGGCTCAGGGTGACTCGGGATCTTCAGTGGTGCCCCCGCAAGGCCACTTTTACAGGGTTAGCCAAACCGTCACTTATTTTTCTAAGACATTTGAAAAAGAGTTTGGGAAGATGATGTAACACAGTCATTTGTTTTTGGGATGCATTAAAGGCTTTGATGTGGACTGCTGGCAGCCAGCAACTTGCCATTTTAATCAATGACCAAGTAATAAATTAGCTTTTTTAGCAAATTAAAGTAGCCATTGAACATGATTTTGGGATGGTGGTGTGTTGATGTTGGTGCACAACAGTATATGATAGCAAAGCCAAATTGAACAAAGCAGTGTTTAATTCAAACAAGATAAATAGTAATACATTAGTAATTTCAAAGAAGTCATGGCCGGACATTTGCACGGCATTATATTTTGACACGTTAACACAAAATAACTGCTGATTTTAGAAATGTTGAAATGGGTCCATATATGGGAGCGATATCACGTGTGTGTATATATATATATATATATATATATAAGTATAGTATATACTATAGTATACTAGTAAATAGTGTGTGTGTGTGTATATAGTATTTTTGTACCGTATTTCCACGACCATAAGGCGCACCGTATTAAAAGGCGCAGTCTCAGTTACGGGGTCTACTTCTGTATTTAACACATACATAAGGCGCACTGTATTATTGGGCGCAGGCATGGTAAAACATACACTAGCTTAAAACATACGGTAGCATGCATGCACGCTTAAACAATGTTTTAAAAAGGCATCGGGAGCAAAACTGAGTTCGGTTGTACTTTATTGAAGTATTTAACAATGTACTCACATTATTTGATCAATCTTCATCCACAAATCCATCAAAGTCCTCATCGTCTGTATCCGAAATGAACAGCTGGGCAAGTTCTCCATCCAACACGCCAGGTTCCCTCTCGTCATTGTCGGAGTCAGTCTCGTTGCCACGCGGCTCCTCGGAAATGATGCTGGCTTTTACGAAAGCTCGAACAACAGTGCAAGCAGACACGTTAGCCCAAGCATCCACAATCCATTCAAAAATTGTGGCGTAACTCGCCCGGCGCTGCCTCCTAGTCTTAGTAAAGCTGTTTTCGCCATCTGTCATCCATGGCTCCCACGCCGCTCACAACTTCACTTTGAACGCCCTGTTTAACACACATGTCCAGCGGTTCGTCAAGCCTCCCGGAATGATGGCAAGCTCCGAGTTATTGCACTCAGTCGAATGGTCACTGTAGAGACGCTTCTCCCGGCTGTTCTTTGCTCATTAATCCATTGCTCGAGTTGGTTTTCCAACTCGGGCCAACTCGCCTTGTTTCCGTGGAAACTCAGCTTCGTCTTCTTGACTTGGCGAAGCTTGTTTTCCTGCTTCTTCGAGTTGGTCCACCTCGCCTTGTTTCCACGTTTTGTTTTTCTTTTTTTCCGCGGAAACTCAGCTTCGTCTTGAATTGGCGAAGCTCGTTTTCCTGCTTCCTCCACTTGCGGACAATGGATTCTTTGATCTTGAATTCTCTTGCGGCTGTGGCTGCTCGATTCCCATGTTCCTCGCGTAACTGATAGCTTGCAGTTTAAACTGTCCTTCGTAAGCGTGTCTCTTCGTAGGTGCCATTTTCGGGGGTCCTTAGCCAAACTGATGCACATACCGGAACTATATACCTACTGGGGGCGTGTCTTTGGCCTCCTCTGTCACGCGCACCCTTCCCCCTTTACGTCCGCATGCTGTCCTCAGTCACGTCCGCCTTCCTCTATATAAGCAGCGTGTGGGCAGGAAATGCTCCCAGTCAGTCAAGTGGAGTGCGCATTAAAGTCACACAACATTTACAGATTTTGGAACTCGGTGCACACATAAGACGCGCCGCATTATAAGGTGCCCCGTCCATTTTGGAGAAAATGTAAGACTTTTAGGTGCGCTTTATGGTTGTGACAATACGCTATTTAAACCTTGGGTAACATAAAAAAATGAAGTTGAACAGAAAATTTAGGTGGCATGTCAATGACTCTTGTTCTTGGATTTAAAATTTTGTTCGGGAAAATTTTTTTTCTATAATTTTTTAAATTGGTCAAAGCATCTTGTTTCCAAATACTCTCCCCCTTACATATTGGAGGAAACTAAAAGAAAGAATGTAATTTGTTGTTTAGGTCTCTAAATATCAGTCTCTGATTGGGTTAAACAAAGCTATAATTGTGAGAATATTCCATTAAAGCTTTTTCTAATCTTTTCCATCTTCTATCATGTATCCAGTATGAACCCAGAGGTCCAGGTCGGCCCCTCTATCAGCGCCGTATTTCCACCAGCTACCCCGATCAACCATCTCTTGCCAATAGCCACAATGTCATGTCCCAGCAGTCCCAACCCTCTGCAGGAGACAGAAATCAGGAGCACCCCAATCCACACATGCAGCAGCAGCAGCAGCACCATCAGCAGCACCCACCCACCCCCTACGGCTACCCCTCACATGAGCTTTGGCCCAGTAATGGTGGTGGTCCAGGTCCGTTCCAGAACATTCCATGTAATGGAGGCGGGACCCTCACTCATCATCGGGAACTTCTAGGTTGGCAAAGTTAATGATTTCACAGGTGTTGTTTTCATGTATGAGTACAGTGGAACCTCAGAAGTACACAGTTGCCCACAAAGTTGAGATCATTTGACCTTGATTACATTGTGTGACCCAATTACCCAGTTCAAATTAATTCATGAATAACTTGATAGAAGACAAACAACTACAACTTCATGAAAGACAGCGTAGGGGCCTTAAATCTCACTTTGGGGTTGAACCAAAATCCTTTGGTTAAAAGTAAATGTCCTAACTTTTGGACATCAAACTGTCATAATGTGTGTGACATCAGCATATCATGAAAGCTTTCAGTGCGCTTCATTTGACCTCATTTCAACCACCAACAAAGGATTAACTGCATACGTGTTTTGATTTTTGTGACTCATTTTCTGAAAGACTGACAGTGGTAAGACCAGAGCAGCTTAAGAATATGCACGAAAACATACGGTAAAGGAAACAGACTCACATTGAAAACAGGAAAGACTGGTGGTGTCCAAGGACATTTGTTCACTTTTGTGGTTGACCAAGCAGAGTTGGTTCTGTTAAGCAATGCTTGCCGTTTTCATTTTGGTAGAATAAAACAAAGAAGTCAAGCTACCACTGTATAATGATGATGTTTTGTTTGTGTGTTTGACAGCTACTAAGGCCCTCCGTCAAATTGAGGAGGAGGTGAAGGCGGACTCCCCGGCAGCACAGCAGACACACCCCCACACGCTCAACCCCCTTCAGCACCTCGGACAGTTCCCTCCCCTCATGCCCAACAACAACAAGCAGCAGCAGCCACAGCAGGCTCCCGCAGAGCCCGTTCAGGCAGCTCCAAATCTAAACAAAGCACCCACTATGTCCTATGCCAGTGCTCTCCGCGCTCCACCCAAACCACGAGCCATCCGCCCCGAGCAGGCCAAAAAGAACAGCGACCCACTCTCGCTCCTGCAGGAGCTCAGTATAGGAAGTTCAGATGGTAGCAATGGCTACTATTCCTATTTCAAATGAGTGTCACCCAGTACCCCATATTGTGTACATGCTAAAATATAAAACTAAAAAGAAAAATCTTGTCTCAGAAAATACAAAAAAAAACACAAAAAAAAAAAATAGTGCAGAGTTAATTTACAAATTGTTTCTATCAGTAGGTTTGTTTTCTGCATTTTGTTCCACTTTAAACCTTTTATTTGTAACCGTTTCTCCTGTTTCACATATCTGTGAAGAAAACACGTATGTATAATGAATGCATTACCGGTATATATACATAGTCATTATGTATATATGAACATATATACTTATATTATCTACAATTGTATATGTACGTAATGCTAAGAAAAAAAGTATTAAAAATTTTACTGAGAATTTGGTTGGCCACTTAGCTTTCCTGCATTTTTACTTCCATATTGAAGTTGGTTTTGCTGGTTACTAAACGCACGTGTTGGCATTTCCGTCAAGTTTGTTGTTTTCACATTTTATTTTTATTTTTTATTTTTTTGGTACTACTATAGTTGTGGCAGTGGTCAAAAGCTAAGTGGTCAGCTGACACAGAATCTACATGGAGAAGTGTATAGAAATAGATCGACCGTTTCTTCTAATCTGTACATTAAAGAAAATAAATGACTGAATTGTATGCCACAGACAAGTCCTTAAATTATTATAGACCCTTGTTATTATTTTAAACATGTTGGACACTCTGGATAGCCCGCTAACCCAAATAGTCCACATTTGGCTTCCTCTTGTTGAAACATTGTCATATAGTATATGGATGGGTCTTCCTCCATTATATTAGCTCATTTTGGATCTTAAACAATCTGTGGTGTCGTCATATGGGATTATTCTCTTGAAAAGTAACGATACAAATGTTGCTTTTACATTTTACTTTTTACTCATCACCTAAAAATACTTTTTTTTTTTTCAATACCCTCTCACTGCTCCCGTTGTGGCCACTTTTAATCTATTTTATTCCTGCTAAAAATATGAGCTGTGGCATTTCTATTTGGACTCAACAAAACCAATGAATTAGGATAATTTATAAAGGTGAAATGAAATTTTGTTAGTTGAAGGACAAGAAGGTGTCTGGTGATTTAGAAAGTTGCAGTACTGTGACGGTTCGTGAATGTGAACAGAGGGGCGTTGAAGCCAGAATAGTGTGGCATTATGGGTAAGTGGAAATGGTCAGTCAAACACATTGTTCCTTTTTGTTTGGATAAACATGCTGACATTGACATGATCAAAATGTGTATTGGTTCTGGCCGAGATCTGATTGTGGCATGCGCGGTTCATATTTTTCCCTATAAGACAATCTACTAAATAATTTGAGTATGAAATCCTTAAAAAACTTAAATCAGTTTTAGTATGCTTTTCATTCGCTCCAAATTGGTTTATAAATACAATAGGTCAGTCAATAAATGATTGTTGGAATTATATATATTTTTTAATTTTGTCATATTTGGGGGGGCTTTTGCTTCCTAGTGAGACAATTTGCTAGTCAGTCCACTAAATGAGATCACTGCTAGTTTTTAACAAATAAAACTCCTTTTTATCCAATAAGACAAAAAGCTGGAAGCAGGAGCTATTTTGTGTACACTGCCCCATCTGGCTCAAACTAGCGACACCATACCATTGTGCCATGATTTTTCATACAGCAGTCAAACATCTTAAAATGTGAAAAGGGACTTCCTCGTCCACGTGGTGTCATTTAACATCGTATCATCGACGTCCAGATTATCGTCACAGTATAAAAGCGTGCGATAAACGCATACTTGTAAATATGCATTTTCTAGGTATTTACAAACCCTAAATTTGTGGAGCGCCTCAATTTTTGTAGATGATATTCAAACAGAGATATGACCTTTTTAATTATGCCATTTCACAAAGAAATTTAGTCAATCCGAAAATCCAGTTGGTAGTTGCACCTTTTCCCCCCCCCCTAAGTGTACAATAACAATTTATGTTGCTGTACTACAACTTCTGTGCCACATCGCAGTTATACTACAATCATGATTTTGGTTTTTTTCTTGCATGGTCATTTTTTGTTAGATTTTCTATCCGCTTTTATTTTTATCAATTGTGGGTGGAAAAAAACTTGTTCAACCCTTACACTGTCAAAATTTCTTGGTGTATTTGATGTGTACAATGTGTCATAAGCCAGCTATTCTGTTTTACTAACGTCATTCAAAAATGTATCGGTCATGTATGTTTGTGTGCAGGGCTCAAGCTGAGGTTGCTCCCTGGTGTGTCCGATGAAGCTCATTGGCTCAACTTGTGCAATAGTACTAATATTTCACTGCCTCTCCAGCTCCAATTGTATTATTTTTTTAGTGGCAGAAGACATTGAGCCAAAGACTATTATTAAAGGGATTTTTTTTTAATTATTATTATTTTTATTTTTTTAAATCGTTCCCCCTCTTTAAAGTACACTCCTGTTATCTTTTGCTTGGATGGAAATGCTTTGGCCTCCAGTTTAGTCTTTTTTGTTTTTGTTTTGTTTGTTTAATAAATGTGGTATTTGTTTGCCTTTTTTGATGAACCCAAAAGTCGAGCAATTTGTGAGCGACATGCGAGGGGAGCAACTTTGGCCCAGCCAGTAGAGATAGATCAGTATGTCCATCTCTTTTTGTCATCCCTTTACGCTCATCTGTTGTTCCCAGCAGTGAATCTTCACTGGCATGTCCATCCACCCCCTTGCCCCAATGGCTCATCCCATGTGGGTACAAAGTACTGAATAGATCTGTTTTACCCATCTCCATTTCAACTGATGGTGGTTATAATAAAGGATTTAGACTGTGTTTTAAAGGTTATTTACTTTGTTTCTCTATTAAAGTGTTTTTATTGAAACTTGCTTGATTTTTTATTTTTTTTTCCCCCCCTCCACAAAACAAATTTTGTCTTGATAGTATTTCGAAAATTTTAAAATGTCATCTTATCACTCCTAAAGTACAACTGCTGAGGCATAACGCTGCTGACTCGCCTAAGTTAAAACGTTTTTTATTTTTCATGAATCGGTGGTTAATTATGATGAGATGAGTGAATGTGTTGCGTGTATTAGGTCAGCAATCTTTGGGTGAGAGGCGGAGTACACCCTGAACTGGTCGCCAGCCAATCGCACTGCACATATAAACTAACAACCAGTCGCACTCACATTCACATCTACAGGCAATTTAGAGTCTCCAATCAACCTACCACGCATGTTTTTGGGATGTGGGTGGAAACCAGAGTGCCCGGAGAAAACCCACACAGGCACTTGGAGAACGTGCAAACTCCACACAGGTGGGGCCGGGATTTGAACCCTGGTCCTCAGAGCTGTCAGGTGAATGTGCTAACCAGTCGTCCACTGTGCCCTCTCCAAGTCGTGTCAGACAAAAACTAGCTTGTTTGCTAGTCCTGCAATGGGAATTGAGGAAACCTTTAATGGTACCAATGAGGCATTTGGCCAAAGCGCTCCAATTTAAATGTCCATCCATCCATCCATTTTCTGAGCCGCTTCTCCTCACTAGGGTCGTGGGCGTGCTGGAGCCTATCCCGGCTGTCATCGGGCAGGAGGCGGGGTACACCCTGAACTGGTTGCCAGCCAATCGCAGGGCACATACAAACAAACAACCATTCGCACTCACAGTCACACCTACGGGCAATTTAGAGTCTCCAATTCATGCATGTTTCTGGGATGTGGGAGGAAACCGGAGTGCCCGGAGAAAACCCACACAGGCACGGGGAGAACATGCAAACTCCACACAGGCGGGGACGGGGATTGAACCCCGCACCTCAGAACTGTGAGGCTGACGCTTTAACCAGTCGGCCACCGTGCCGCCCCAATTTAAATGTAAACGTGATATTAGTTATGAGTTATAAGTGATATATTCTTCACTTTAACCGCCATACCAACATTTTTATGGTAGTACATCAGTTGATTACTTAAGTATTTGCCTGATTGTCATTAACTGTATTGAGCCCGGCGGCACGGTGGACGACTCGTTAGAGCGTCTACCTCACAGTTCTGAGGACCCGGGTTCAATCCCCGTCCCCGCCTGTGTGGAGTTTGCATGTTCTCCCCGTGCCTATGTGGGTTTTCTCCTGGCACTCCAGTTTCCTCCCCCATCCCAAAAACATGCATGTTAGGTTTATTGAAGACTCTAAAATTTCCCATAGGTGTGAATGTGAGTGCGAATGGTTGTTTTTTTATGTTGTCCTGTGATTGGCTGGCAACCAGTTCAGGGTGTACCCCGCCTCCTGCCCGATGATAGCTGGGATAGGCTCCAGCACTCCCGCGACCCTTGTGAGGATAAGCGGCTCAGAAAATGGATGGATGTATTGAGCCCTAAACAGGTATGAAATCTAATACAGTATGTAATCTTAAACATTGCTATAGGCTTGACTGAAAAATGTGTACCTAACGACACTGAAATTTTCAGAAATGTAAGTTACTGGATCTGTTACTGTAAGTGTTCCCTATACAGTATTCATTTTATATCATTCACAAATTGTGTTCTCAAACCCAAAGTAGGTGTTGTTTTGTTAACGTCGGCTTTTTACTGAAAGGTACTGTTTGCTTGACGTTGATAGAGTGCGGCCAGGACCATTACCTCCGTTCCTGTACACTATCAACACAAAGGCAAGTGTCCCAAGCATATTTATTTTTCCTTAAAAAGGTGCACACATAGAATATGCAACATTTCGAAATTCAACAACACACTATTAAACCTTGACAAAGCCACCAAAAAGTATATGCTATATGTATACAACAACCCCTAATTAAATCTCATGCTGCTGTCTTTCAGTCGCTGTCCCCCCCAAAAAGGATGTATCACCAAAATTGTATTTGTTTGTTTTTTGGATTGAAAGAAAAACCTCACAAATTTGGTAGACAGAGACAGCATACAATACAGATGACAAATACGCACAACTGCAGCATAACACATCATGAAGATCATTGGGGACCATTGAGCATGAATAGCAATCAATACAAATTTTAGAGTCTGAAAAGTATTATTTTTTTTAGCACTTGCAACACAAAGCTGTTCATTGCTTTAGGTTCATTTACTCCACAATTAGATTAGTTAAATCTAAATAATTAAAGTTAATGCAACTAATCTAAAACTCAATGTCTGGCTCCATTATTGTTTTCTCTGTTTGTTTGTTTTTTTTGTTTTTGTTTGTGCTATTGCTTGTGAAATACCACAAAAGTAAAATCAGAAGAGGAACACTTAATATGTACAATATATCATACACATGAGAGACTGCATGCACTGCATAATTATTCAATCACACCATGGTCACATTATGTAATTATTTGAATATGAGTCATGGGCGGAGAAAAAAAAGAATATGAGCTCATTCACTCGCTGTCCACCTGCGTGAGGCACACGTCACTTGCACACTCTAATAAGAACCAAGAGTATCAGAAAATATTGGAATAGGAAAACATAATATTTTGCCCGTTTAATGTAATATTGCAATATATAGCGAGCCTGTCTCTCTGCTTGTGAACAAGGGGGCTTTTAGTTTTCCATCATCAACAGGTTTAAGAGATGACGTTCCTTTTCATTTCTCGTACATATTTTAGAAACTCTACAAAAGACACATTCAAGTTGTTTAATGGTTGCGAGGTAAACTTCCCATCATGGCTACGGTCCTTCCAGCTCTTGTTCTTCTTACACTCTAATATGGTTCGAACTTTCACTCCACTTGCTCGGGCTCGGCGTCCATGCAGGTCTCCCACGGGTTCCTGGGCATTTGTGGCATGGAGAGGATGAGGAGGGCGATGCCAGTGAGAAAGAGAAGGACAAAGCCAACGCAGGCACAAGCGAAGGACCAGCTGTAGTAGTATTGGATCCAGATGGTGTCCTCGCTCTCGATCATGCGTTTGACGGACTGACGCATCACCTCCAGTGAGATGAACGAACACAGACCTGGGAAGAAAAACACTCATGAATTGCCCTCCCACGTGGTGGTGGTGAAGACGAGGAGCTTTAGCTGCGTGAACCTACCTGAAAATGCAAAAAACATTCCGGAAGGTTTGAGGAGGTATAGTCTTCCTTTGCCTTTACCCGTGCATGAGCCAATCAAACACAGAGACCCTAAAATCATGAAGGCCAGACTGAAGATGGAGATGGCTGCAGCAGAGATGTTGTACTCTGGAATGAGAGATCAGTTTTTTTTTAAATCCATTCATTAAAGAAGGAATAAAAAGGAACAATCAGGGATTCTACTCATGGGCTCCCACTGCACTTGAAAATTTAATTCATATTTTGTTTATACAAGCACGACACACACACACACACACACACACACACACACACACGACTCCCCTCAACCTCGACTCAAGAACGGATGTTTGTGCTAGCACAACATGAGATGTGTCCTGGCTGGTCCACCAATATTACAGACCTCTAATTTAGATCTACGGTTTCCATGGCAATGAAAGAGACAATATTTGTCCTGTGACAATACTGAAACCAAAGGTTACGCTGTGTCAGGATTTGATCCTCCGTATCCACATCATTTTATCGCAATTCAGTTAGCAATTAAGGATTAACACTTTGGACTCGATATTCGTAGATGGCAGGTCTGTGGCAGAGCGCGAAAACTATATTTAGATTTTTTTGTGCAAGTGCAAGGCTGCCAATTTGGCAGAACGGAAAGCCGCAACGAAGGTGTGTCCTTTGATATGCATCTGGCGCATGTGACAATGGGCACAAGGTTGGTCTAAACCTTCACCTGCTGGGACCACGTCTAAGACCGTTGGTCTAACGTGAATTTGAATAGGGCACAAGCAGACAGATTCTGAGCTCAGTGGTGTGGTGAATGTCAGATGTACACCATTCATAAATATGTGAACGGCAAACCCTCTGAATGATTGTAGAAATCAATTCATTTCAGGCATTATTATAATTATTATCACCGGATTTACAACAGTCACAAAAGTAGAACCCTTTGTGTGTGTTTTGCGTTTTCTTTGGCTTTTGGTGGAATTTTTTTTTGCCATTCGTTAACAATGGGTGAAAAGAGAAGAACACACTTTGTCTCTTATTATAAAATATAAGGGGATTTATCATGTGGATGTTTTACTATTAACAATTTCCCCATTGTTAATAGGAAATAGGAAAGCAGTGGTTAGCACATCTGCCTCACAGTTCTAGTGTTTGGGGTGCGAATCTTTACTCTGACATTTGTTTCCCTGTGCTTGCGTGGTTTTTCTCCACGTAGTAGGTTGATTGAAGACTAAATTGTTCATAGGTGTGAATGTGAGTGTGATGTTTATTTGTCTTTAATTGCCTTGCGATTGATTGGCGATTACTCCACGGTAGACCCCACCTCTCGTCCCAAGTCCCCAAGGCTCCAGCTCATCTTCAACTGTGTTTGCAGATCAAGTTTGCGTATGCAACATGAACAGCAGCTGTTTTTTTTTTTTTCTCTCAGCATGGAGGTGGATCGTTTGCATGGTATTTGTTTTTGTTTTGTGGCCAGTTCGCATGAACCATGCTTATTGGGGAGCCACTCCTTTGGAGAAAGCAATAAACCTTCATTTTGAGGTGGGTCGTACCCTCGCCACCCTTCTCCTGGAACTTTGCAGCTTGCAGGCTAACACGGAATTTTAAGTCACCATCGCACAGCAACATTTCTCAGTCCTCAAAGAGAGTAAAAACAGAAATCGGCCATAGTGAACTTCTGGTGGACAAGGAGCTGTAATTTGATCACTTATGAGGGTGTGCATAGAGGACTTTGCACATTTATGTGATTTCTTCCAACCAAGAAAAATAAAGATCATAAGTGCAGACTTGGGCAAGAAGCGGACAACACCCTGCTTTTGTCAATACATTCATCCATCCATTTTGCACACCACTTATCCTCACTAGGGTCGCAGGTATGCTGGAGCCTATCCCAGCTAACTGCGGGCGAGAGGCAGGGTACACCCCAAACTGGTTGCCAGCTTTCAACTATTTATACAATATTCTTCTCCCATAATGAATTCTTTCTGACAGCACATTTCACTGTAGGGGTGGGTTGTGATGATGTGACCATGTCATGAACATGCACTATGATGGGATACCCACACAGCACTCACGCAAGAGTGAATAACACAACAGTGAGGCAATCATTCACGAAAACTTGCAGCACGCGTGTCCCTGGGGGGCTGATATACTGTTTGTGAGTGTTGGGGGAAGGGGGCGGAGGTTACTTATGTTATGAATGCCTGCATTAGCATCTTTAGCTTCGGGTGTGGGGGTGTACGCAACTTGATGCACACATTTGCACAAACCAATGCATCTGCTGCAGCGGGGGCAGCTGGGAATGCAAATGCGGCGAAGCATCACAAGCGCACGATGACAGATTGAAAGTAGCAGCCTCTGGAGAGTGGGGGTACATATAGAGGGCATTGTGGGAGGGCCAATCAACCATGAAATGAGACTCACCTTTCTGTGTTTTGTGTTCAAATATCTCAGTGTCCTGTCCTGGAGTAAAGTGGCCGAAGTAAGTGCAGTTTTCATCTAAGGGGAAAAATAAGATATGTTAAGTTCAGACATGTATAATTCCGGGAATTCCTTTAGGGTGAGCGGAACAACGCAACGAGCTGCAGAAGATGTTGACATATTAATACCTCAAGTTTATGTGTTGGAAATTCACAGGTGGTGTTTGCATGGGGTTTTATCGTGTGGACTTTACACTGACTTATGCAGTGAAACTTCTTAAGTGGTGAAATTCTGAATTTTACTAAAACATTTCTAAAAAAGTACACCTCTAAAGTCGTACAAAACTTTGAACCATCACCGTCAAAGGATTCACTCTGTGCAATTGCTTTTTCTCTGGCTTTTTCTCAAGAACTCTCATCCATCCATTTTCTATAGCACTTAGGGTTACTGGTGAGCTGGAGCCCATCCCAGCTGACTTCAGGTGAGAGGCAGGACACACCCTGGCTTGGTATCATCAAAGTTGAAGGTTTTTACACTTTAGGGTTTAAGTCTTTTCTTTCTTTACAAAATGAGATGCATGACACTTGCTGGCATCGTGAATCACCTTTGCTTCACGGCTTTATATTAACGTTTTGAGCTTTTTGCTGTTTTATGTTTCACTATAAAGTGTTGTATGACAGGTAAAAAACTGAACATGTGACTTTTAAAGTTGATAAAGCTTTTATGAATGATGACTGTTTGGCACTGGAGCAGATTATTTTTATTGCTATTATTTCCGATGAGAAAATACTTCAATCAGAACAAATCAGAGGTGGACAACCATCCTCGAACAGCTTGTGTTCGCCTTCAGAGGTTGAACTGTAATTTCTTGTTGCGTGGAACAATACAACAAGTTATTCAAAGAGCTTTGGCATATTAACACCTCAGTGTGTACGATGCGAGCCGACAATCAATCTTATTTTGATTAAGAATTTAGAGATACTGTGGAGCACTTTGCACTACACGAGCAATATAAAGAGCTGTTGAGTGAACTGTGAATGTAAGCTATGTTCTGCGTGATTTATTGCTCAGCCTCCAAATCTTTTCCAAACTTTTTCCCCCGCATACTGCAACTGCATATACATTATGCTCCACCTGTCGTCGCTGTACAGTGTGAATATGTAAGTCTACCAGTAACTTCACAATGTCTCACATTTCTCCCACATTCTTTTCCATATTTGACACCATATGGGAAAAAAGGAGTCTTAGGACATGTAGCGCATGGTAAACAATGTATTAATGTATAAAAAGTTGAGCTTACCACTGCATCTGACAGCCAAGTGAGTGGCTGACATTTTGGATAATTGTATGCTTCCAACTTTGCGTGTACGGTCAGGGGAGGTTTGAGTTCGCAGCGAACAAAGCAAGGTCCATAAAGGCATGTTTTAATTCGTTTGATATAGAGGAGTCACAATTATTTGATTCATTGAGGACTAATCAACCATCCAATTACTTGACTACTTTTTTTGATAATCAGTTAATCATTTAGAGACATTGTTTAACTTGAAATTGTCCAAATCCTCTGATTTCAGCCTCTCAACTGTAAATATCCTCCAATTTCTATAGTGCTTCATGAATGCAGACTGATTATGTTTTTAATCAAAACAAGTCATTCCCAAACATCTGCTTTTACTTTGGAAAACTGATTAATGGTTTTCCTTTTTTTACTGACGTTACGGAGCAATCCAGTAACTGAATCATAATCAATTTATGGAAAAACAATTGTCAGTTTACAATATTTTGATGATAATCGTTTTTTGCAGCTGTATTCTGAATAACCCGTAATTGACGTAATTGAACCCAAAGCAGCCTCGGAGGTGTAAATCAAACTTGTAGCCCTTTGCATTAATCAGGACCGAGAAGTAGCTCTCAGCTTCAAGAAAGTTGGTGAGTACATCACTCCTGATATTACTTAATGGTTATTTGGTTTTCTTTAATCATTAGACAATAAGAAATAAACAGCAATAGTTATGGGTGGCGGCACGGTGATCGACTGGTTAGAGCGTCTGCCACACAGTTCTATCTAAGGACCGGGGTTCAATCCCCGGCCCCGCCTGTGTGGAGTTTGCATGTTCTCCCCGTGCCTGCGGGGGTTTTCTCCGGGCACTCCGGTTTCCTCCCACATCCCAAAAACATGCATGGTAAGTTGATTGATGACTCTAGATTGCCCGTAGGTGTGAATGTGTGTGCGAATGCTTGTTTGTTTATGCGTGCCCTGCTATTGGCTGGCAGCCAGTTCGGGGTGTGCCCCGCCTCCTGCCTGAGGATGGCTGGGATAGGCGCCAGCACTCCCCGACCCTTGTGAGGAGAAGCGGCTCAGAAAATGGATGTATGGATGGATGGGTAGTTATGGGTTAATAAGTAGTAATCGAAAAAATATATATATTTTGAAGTAAACTTTAATGCTAAATACATTTTTATCCGATCACTCAATGGAATAATCAATTGAATAATCGGTTCTAAAAATATTCAATAGCGACAGCCCTAGTTTGATGTGATAATATTTGAGAGCCATGACCTCCAGCCCATCAAACACCTTCGGGATGAACTAAAGCAGAGATTGTGAACTGTGGTTCGAGACCTGCTCAATTTGGTACGTGCCTTTCGCTAACTTTTGAGTGGACAGGCAGCACGGTGAGTAACGGTTAGCACACCTGCCTCAGAGTTCTGAAGTTTGGGGTTTGAAACTTTGCTCTGGCCTTCTTGTGGGGAGTTGACAGGTTCTCCATGTGCTTGCCTGGGTTTGGGTCAGCTGTCAGTCACACATATAGACAAACAATCACATTGACCCCTTGTGAAGTCTTTAATGAACCTAACATGCAAGTTTTTTGAAAAGTGGGAGATAGCCGGCGTGTCTGGAGAAAACCCACGCAAGCAAAGGGACAACATGCAATTCCACACAGAAGGGTTGGATTCGAACCCACAACCTTAAAACCGTGACGCGGATTTTATAACCAACTTTCCAGCGTGCCGCCTTTCCCGGAACAGTGGAAGCTATTTGTGTAACGGTACCATACATATTGCAGACCAATACTTAGGAGTATAGAGATGTTCGTATTCCATTCGACACGGACAGAAGAGGTGCAGAATAAAGCTCTGTCGCTCTACACAGTTGAACTCTTTATGTCAGAGGCAACGTGTTTCTGAGAGTCTGGCATGTCTGATCATGAGAAAGACGTGTTTCGGGCCAACATATTTGTGAGATGTAGTGAGAACATTAATGCGCGTAACAGAAAAGCCGCTACGACAAGATGGTATTGCATCAGTTCATGCAGAATCGAGTGCATGTCACTGATGTGGCTTGTGCGATGAGGTTCAACGTGCGTGTGGATTCTTAATCCCTCTTTCCATGCACTCTCACTGTGGTACATCAGTGAAATTCTTTCATGTGGAATTGTTATCATTTCTCTGTTCGTGCTTTATGAACCATAACTGGGGGATTTGTCCTCAAACGGAAACCATTAAGATGAGTTGGAAGAATGTCAGCTGGAGCATTGTGTTTTCTCAACCATATTCTGCACTGTATTTGCAAGTCATAACTTGGAAATTGTTTAATGTGGTGCAGCATATATTAAAAGCAATCGGTATACGGTCAGAGATGTCCTGCATTCGCTTGCATTTTGACAGTAAGATTCATGCATTATTCACTGACAATATTTTTTTGTCCCCACTTCGATATTCGTCCTCTTCAGCCTGGCGAAGTTGCTTAAGTTTTGCAGTGAAACACGGCTTGTTGTTATTGAATGTGCGAAATGACTTTGTTGGTACACACACCTCTTCACAGAAACTCATATAGGATGTGACAATGTCCGTATATTCATTCAGGCTGCCAGCTGAATTTTCAAAGACACTCCAGTCTGTGCAGTCTAAACACCTTTGAAGTTCTATCTTTGCTTTTTCCACTTTTTCACCTTTTTTCACGGTAGGGTTTGCGAATTTAAGTTCTTGCCTGTATGTTGGTATTAAGTGAATTAAGCGTTGATCAGACGAGCCCAGGGCTGCAGGAGGTATGGCACGGTATGTGTTATTTAGTGTAGTATAGCAGTGGTCTAAAATGTTATTTTCCCTGGTAGGACAGTCAATGTGCTGCTTGTATTTAGTGTATTGAGTATTGAGTTTAGCTTTGTTAAAATCCCCATTTTTCGTTGATATAGAAGCATATGCCGCCGCCTTTTGTTTTCCCCGATAATTCCATGACGCGGTCTGCCCGGTGATGATGGAAGGAGGGAAGCATAACTGCGCCGTCGGGGACGCGTTCACAAAGCCAAGTCTCAGGTAAAGCACAGGAATGTCCAAAGTCTGTACTGGTCTTTATCAGAAGATGAAGCGCATTTGTGAAACGGACAATCAAAACTGCTGAAAGATTGTTGGTACCCCCCTACCCACCCTTGAGGACTTGCACGCTGCCAGAACTAAAACAAGAGCATGCAAAATCCTCTCGGACCCTCCAAATCCTAGTCACCAGCTCTTCCAGCTCCTTCTCTCAGGTCGGCGCTACCGAACAACGCAAACTAAAACTAGCAGACATTCCAACAGCTTCTTCCCTCTTGCCATCAACTTCTTAAACAGCTAATTTACAATTCCATTGCAACATGCTGCCATTTTTTTGTCTTGAGTTTGTTGTCACATTTCTGTCGGGCCAATTATATATTACTCGTGCACTCACTGTAGTAGTCTCGCCACGCTGCACTATTTGCATATCTGTCATTGACCAATACTGGCCACTCATGCCAGAGTTAGCATCTGCTCCATTTGCACAATCGACATTGTCCCAGATTATCGCACTACTAGTCCCTTTAAACTGCATACACTCCTTGAAGTCTCGGCGCCCTTTGCACAATTGTCATTGCACCGGACTATTGCTATATTAGTCATTCAAACTGCTCTAATTGCTAGAGGACTCTGCATCTTTGTGCACAATTGTCAAATTTAAAAAAAAAAAAAATTAATATATATATATATATATATATATATATATATATATATATATATATATATATATATATATATATATATTGTACCGGCATTACCAGATTACTAGTAACCCTTTATTGCTCAGTGACTGTTTTTTCAATGTCTCAAAAGTATTCACTGTCATTTGCCTGTCTGTTGTCGTACTAGAGCGGCTCCAACTACCGGGGACAAATTCCTTGTGTGTTTTAGACATACTTGGCAAATAAAGATGATTCAGATTCTGATTCTGATTCACATTCGGATTCGGATTCTGATTCTGATTCTGACTAGCCAGTGTTTGTGTGGAAGACTCAACTGTTTATTCTCTGACTTAGAGTCATACCCCACACCACATATGGAATCATTCTTTTGGAATGCAAAAAAGGGCTAGAGGCGAGAGGCCATTGTCAGTCCACCAGAGACGTTGGGTAGAAACTCTCTCATTGAAATTCCATTCAGTTGTAAAGTGGTCGCGGAGTCACCTAACGGTCAAGGATTACAACTGCATCTTTGTTTATCTAACCCTGCTAGTCTTGTAATGTACTTAAGTACAGCAACTAAGTTTTTGTACTTAAGTACAATTTTCACATATCTGTTCTTAACTTATTTATATTTTAACAATTTTTTACTTTCACTCCACTACATTTCCTAAATAAGATGTATATATTTTACTCTCATACATACTCTCATACAACCATCTTTGTTACTTGTTACTGCAAAATGAAGTCTGAAGAAATTGTCCGTCGACATAATGCATGAACTGCGGCAGAAGAATAGTCCTTCATGTACCGATGTAGTAGGGATACTGGCGGGGGGGAGGGTGTCATGAAAATGAGACGCAGGTAATCAGGAAGACTTTATATGGGCGCACCGGTAGTGCATCTCTCTCGCTCTACGTGTTTGAGGTCAGGAGACGCCAGTGTCGTGCGATGGCCAGGCTAACTTCATTATTCACCGCGGAGCTTTCCCTACTTTCTACACGGTTGAAGTTCGCTAAATATTGTTTTTAAAGGAAATGAATGAAGACATAATCAAAATTCTAACTACTCCCTCTTTTCAATACTTTACAACGCCTTCCAATACTTCAGTACTTAATATTCAATATTTAAGTATTTAATATCAGAAGGTTACAGCAAATATCAGATACTTTAAGACTTTTACTCAAGTATTACTCAAAATGTGACTAACTGCTACCAATTATTTTCTGTTAAGATACATGTACTTTTACTCAAGTATCGCTTTCAGGTACTTTATACAAGACTGATTGATGCCTGTGATGTATTGTATAGTGACAGGCAGAACAATTAAATGAAATAGTCCTTTCAGTATGATGCACTACAGTGACTACAAAAACTACCACAATATAAATGTACTGTTAAATTGATACCTGACTGACAACGCCAATCCAAATAGAACAGGAGTCTATTGTATTTGTAAAAGTCAGAATATTTGATACACTTCTATTGGAAGTCATTCGGTGTACCTAATAAAATGGCTGTCGACTGTATACTAATAATTATGGCGCTCTTGACACTCCAAATAAATGGGAAATCCCAACCCCCCAGCGCCACAGAGAAGGCTAACGCGTGCCCACGCCAGCTCCCTCCCGAGAATAGCGTGTCCTGTGAGCCAAATAGCGGCAGCCGTTTCACTTCACTACATTACGCCTCGCGACTTTTGTTGAGGGTGGGGTAATTTGAACGTCTGGAAATTGTGAAGGCAGCAGGGGGAATTCTTGCCTTAGTGGGATGACAAACTTTGGAACTCAGTCGGGTTCTTCCAGGTGGCGCCGTCACTCAAGAGGGAACTCGGATTAGTCGTGAACACTTGACCGCCGTGGCCGCCAGCCAAGACAGCTGAGTATTCGTGGGGCCTATATTTGTATCTCTAATGACTGCCTGCCACGGACTTTGCATGGCATCATTAAAAGATACATAAAAATACATGATATAAATGCTACATATGTTTCTGTCTGGAGCCACGCTGAGTTGGATGTCCTTATTTTGGGTCTGCTGTGATGGTCACATTATAATCAAAGCAACATTCTCATAATTCCTTCTTTATTCGTTTGAGCTGTGATGCAACAATTGGCCTCGGATGAAACGTCTTAGCTCAAGTGGAACCTCTAACGTGGAATGGGTTGTTAGCAGAAGAAGAAGGTGAGAAGTAAAGAGGAATGTACACGGGAAGTTATGTGAAGTCACATTCATAGCGCTGACACATGTCCCCCGCAGTTTTATTATCTTACGTTGTTCTCATAGGAGTGCGACAAGAAAATAAGGTTTTGCCTCAGAGGTTGCACTGTAATCCTACAATCGCCATAAAGACCTGCACAGTAGCTCAAGCCATATTTTCCAGATGAGCGTCTCACGATGACCTCATCTCACCACATTGCTAATAGTATTAGTCCTGCTTTTTATCATTGGCTTTTGACGCCACCCTTAAAGACTTGCGGCTGTGATAAACAATAACGTTCCTCTCCAAATACAGCAAGCAGACTCAGAGAAGGTTTCACGGCCCGAAAGCAGGCTCGCTCAGTTCGTAAAACAACGACCGCCGGCATGGCGATGGCCACTAATCAGGCTTATTTATGTGGACCGCAAAAAGATTCAGCTTCATTAACGGCATTAGTGGCAATTTGCTATAGCGGTCTGAATGCGCCACAAGCAAGAGGATGACCTGTTCGCGTGATGTGCTGCACCATACTGCAAACGACTAAGCTTTTTGCATCCATTTTAATCATGAAATGGATGGAGACAATTATCAGTGGACAAAACAGCCTGAAACAAGGCATATTTTTGCTTCTGTTGATGAACACCAAGGAGGTTGTTTATCAAGTTCAAAAGTAGAAAGACTGGAAGCTCATCTTTCCAACTAAAAATACAAAATACATTTTTTTCCTTTTTCCTTTTCTTTTCATTTCTTTTCCTCCAAACGTTTGGCTTTGTTTGCATTTTATTTTATTTTTTCCATTTAACTAACAAAAAAGAAACGAACACATCCACAAACTCCATTTTGAGATGCATGCATTTGTTATGATGGGAGTATTACAGACTTACTGTCTAGACAAGAAGACTGCAAGTAGGAAGTAAGATCATTCGTGTGTAGCGCAAAACCTATTTATTATTATTATTATTATTTGTTTGTGTGAATTATGACTTCTGAAGCAATTCTTGTACTATAAGTCTATGCTTGCATATTCAGTGAATGTGTTGTGTTGTAACCTTGGCTAAAAGCTTAGGCTTGAGGCCAAGTGAGTTTGGCTCACCCTCATTTGTTAGTACACTATTATATGTATATATATATATATATATATATATATATATATATATAAATAAGGTATTCGGGCAAAAGTATAAACCTGCCTCTAGTGACTGAGTATATTCTATGAAATGTAAATAGAGTGGTTCCTTGAGATCCAAGTTTAATTAATTCCATGTATTATACTATATTTTATTAATACATGCATCTACCTATCCTGATTATTCATTATTAGTCTGCTAGCTAAGGTCTTCTCAGGAGGCTCAGATGTTGTCTGTGTCACCGTGTTGTTAGTCCCAAAAAGGAGCACTGAGAAGCATCATTTGTCACTTTGACGCTCTGCAGCATATTTGCAAAGCACAATAATGTTTAAAAATCAAAGCGCTGGAACACAATGGAGGAAAATTGTAAATTGTGCTCATCAACTGTGTTTCTCGTGTGCACAAACCCAGATCTCACTGATACACATACAGCATATACACATGTACATTTTCAACAATGGATTCAGTTTTGACCGTTGAACTCAGAATGTTATTTTGGAACCCTGGCAACTTACGTATATCTTGAGAATGATCAGACTAAAGCTAGGCTGTAAATTCTAATCATAAGCCACATTTGTGTCAGTGATATTTGATTCACAAACAGTTGTTCTCTTCTTAATATGTCGAATCCAGCATTTGAATTACTTTTGGACTGGACCGTTTTCTTATTGCAGCCTCCTTCTCGCCTGCTATTCGTCAGTTTACATCGTCTGCTGAAGCTGAAAATTCCCTTCTCAACATGGACGAATAATAAGCACGATCTTTGAGCTCTTAACAAGACACAAGTGCAAAGATGTACAGCAAAGCTTGGAAGCCTGCACCAGCATCTCTACTGTTGCTCGCTAATGAGCAACCAGGTGGACATTGTCCAGCTAAAAAGAATCTTTTTTAGTTGAATAGGATTCCATTCGACCTCGCCTCACCTCCAGCCAGGGTGATGGGTCCGCAGCCGTGCTTCTCCTGGTAGTCGTCAGCGCTGATGTAGATTTGTTTCTTGCACAGCCTCCAGAGGCCGAAGTGGGCCGCCTCGCACGTCTCGTTGACATTCTTCACCTGAGGGCTGAGCACGGCCCAGTAGTCCGTCACCACGGCCGTGAACATGCAGGCCATGCCCACCAGCAGCACAAAAATGGCAATGTTTATCTTGGTGCGCTTTTCCATGCTTCCGCGTGCTCAATGTTTAGTCTAGCGAAAAAATAAAACTTTTTTGTCATGTACCCTTTCTACGACTCTTTCCTCTTCACTCAGACAGCAGCAAGGTATTGTCTTCTTGTCTCTCTGTCTGTGCTTTGAGTGTCTGCCTGTGCTACAAAGTGAAGAGGGTCAAACGGCCCCGTCCTACTAATGCTCCTTATCCTGCTCGCTCCGATCTGCTCTGCGACTGAGGGGGCTGCAAGTTTAGAGGCACAGCTGTTGAGGTAGATCATGATAGCTGATGACCAAACCAACTGTCTGCCTTTGCGGGGAAAGGGTGTAGTGGTGCTGTTGGGTTGGTGGGGGGGGGGGCTGCAAGTGGTGGCTGCGGTTTTGAAATGGGTGGTGGGGATTGTAATGCTATAATTGTGACTGATGAGTCAAGTTGTATGCCCATCCCGTTGCTGGTGAAATGTGTGAATATAAGGGCCCATCAAAACAGTGAGTGCCTTTTGTGAGCAAATTTTCCATATCTAAAAGTGGAAGTATTCCTTAAGAAAAATATATCACTCTGCGTCATGGTGATTATGAAACAAGCAAATACCATTCGCACCAAATGCTTAAGTGCCACACATGGAAAATATGTGGACCAAATGTGAGATGAAATGTGTTTGCAGTTTTGTGGCACATGCTGCAACACCCATAACAGCCCTTTTTCCCCCTTTCCTTTATATTCAATGCAGTCTCTAAAATGTGGACAGTGAACGTAGTGGTTGTTGATTTGTTTCCGTTCCAAAATCTTAAAGATCGATGGCAACCAAAATGATGGGGAGAGTCTTCCTAATTCAGCCAGATAATAATCCAAAATGCACTGCACACAGCAGAAAAAAGAAGTGAAATGAAAGGTTTTAGTCTAGTCAAGTCAATCTCCAACCTTGAACCGTATCTATTTTCAGTATATCTGTTCCAATGCTTTTGCTCCCCTGTTTTGTTCGAAATACTGCTCTCTATCTACCAAGTTGTGTATCAGATGTAAATTTATGGAAATACAAGCTGATATGTCAGTCTCTTGTCTCCTGTTCAATATTTAACCCAAATGTTTTCAGTCTACAGCAAAAATGACATAATTGTCCTCACTCTTCCAATTCCTTTGTGTGTCTGACATGAACCATTCTTGCGACAGCCAACCCAACTTGCCAAAAAATGAAAGACTTCTAATTAACGAGCCAAGTCGGTTGCTACTTGACATTATAAAATGGCAATGTGCAGGAATCCCGATGCTTGCTTCTGCTCGACTCGATGTATGTTAAGGTCATTCATGTCGGGATGGACAGTTGAGAACAACAACAAGACCCTATCAAATAACAATGGCAACCGAAAAAGACTACTTTAATAGATGAACCTCGCCTCCTTTGAGCTGCCTTTATGTCACTCCCGTAAGAAGTTTGCGTGTTCTTCCCTTGCCTGTGTGGGGTTTTGACCAGATTCCCAAAATGTGGACAGTATGTTAATTGAAGACTAAATTGCCAATCGGTGCGAATATGAATCTAAATTGTTGACTGTGAGTGAACTTGTATTTGCCGTTGTACTGATAATGCTGACGTAATGACTCTGACCTCTCAGGCGGCGCACGTTTCAACCGTTTGACATTTATCAGTCAGCACATTGACTTGTGAAGTTGTAAATTTAGGGAAGTGTGGATTGCAACCTATTGATCGTATTCATACAGAACACAAGGCCGCATTGAGTATTCTTTATCATGATCAAAAGAGTCTGCTTTGCCCTGAAGACAGTTATCAGTCGCAGCGCTGTCATTAGCGCTTTCCTGTCAATAGATGCTGACACAAGGATATTTGATGTTGCATATGACAGTCTACATTTCCCTCTGTATTTGCAGTCGGGTGGCCGGACTCAATGTGCTCTTATCGTCATTATTGATCGCCTTCTGGAAAGGTTCACGCTTGCAAGTCAACTCTGACTTTTCTGACAGGGAAGGTGCAGGAAGTGGGAGCGTGGGCAGGTGGAAGAGTTTGACAGCGTGGCTGGAGGAGGCAGCGAAGCGGGAGACACGGAAGGAACACTGAGGACGGAGGAGGACACGATTGCGGGTAGCCAAGGAATCAATTTGAACACATGAGAAGGAATCGTGAGAGAAGGCCTGTGTACCACGAACGAGCGTAAATACTCTGGCGCTGGATTCCTGGATCTGGCAGGCTTATATGCAGGCAGTGATGAGTGCTGATTGGGAACAGGTGCGCGGCCAAGGTGGTGCTGATTGCTGGGGTTTGCGTTGGAGGTTAATTAAAGACTCTAAATTGGCCATAGGTGTGAATGTGAGTGCGAATGGTTGTTTGTTTTCTATGTTTCTACTTTTTCAATTTTTATACGTGTGAAATAAATGAAAGAAAAGGAAAAAATGGTCACAAACAGTTGATTAATGATTTTATTGAAATTTAGTGTTTTCCTTCATTTTGCAAGGCATTGGACTTATCTGTGCTTTTTTTTTTTTATCAGCAGAAACATCCTAATTGTTCTCCATTATGCATAAATACTGTAACTTGTTGTTTTTCCTTATAATATTCCTTTAACTCATTATCAAACCTAAGATTTATGTCACTGATCTAAATAGCCAAGAGAAAAAAACATAAGCAAAAACCTCAACAGAAAAATTAGGAAAACAGACTATTTTAAATAAAGAAAGAATTTTAGACCATGAACTAAAGAGCCACCGATGAGAAAAAAAAAAAAAAAAAAAGCTTTTGGAGCTCAGGTGGGCTTTGTGCAGGCTTGGCTGCCATGTAACTCAAACCTAGAGCATTTTATGTTGATCTTTTTTCATATTTGTATGAATCCAGATCATTTTGTTAATCTTTGTGTGTTCAAAATATAAAAGCCTTCACAAAAGCATCACCTGTTATTTTGTAGGTTTTGTGTGTTGGTACCTCTCTTCCCTCTCAAATGTGTCTCACTTGGTTGTTTCCCACCTCATTTTCGTCGTATATGCAAGATTTGCTTGTCTCCCAGCCTTTCTTTGGGTCTTTGTGTTTTTTTTCCCGTGTGTCACAACTTTACGACTCAGCTGTCCAGTTCATGTCGGAATTATTAGCTGTCCCATCGCAGCTCGTGCCAGACCTTTACCAGTGTCTTTCCACTCCACCTTATTTTCTATCCCATATTGAATTTGGTTTGCTTTTGCGGTCCCTTTCATTTGACTATTGAACAATATTTTCTGTTTGTTTGTGACTTTAAGATATCAAAGTACTTTTTATGCAGTGAAATGACAAGTAGTTCCAGATGTGACTTTTGGGACAAGTAAGTGATGTTTGGCTCTCATTACATCGTCACACAATTAGGTCTAGCGTCAATATCCAATGTGTTTCATGAGTCAAATAAAAAGCAAGTATAATTGCGATTGCCCCTGGCTAAACTGAGCTTCCTCACAGTGACAGATGTCATCCCCAATGAATGCCTGTGGTTCCCGGATGCACTGTATGGCACCAATATCCACAGGCAGCAGGGAATAAAAACCCCCACTGGGAGAAATGGCGGCCATGTTACACTTACAAGAACTTACAAGGAGAGGGGGTGCCTGCGGAGAGGTAATCTCTCCGGGGCGGGGGGTTCTGGAGCTCCATCTGACTTGAACATTTCTTTCAGTCTTCAAAGAATTTGAATTGCAAGATCGTTGTAGTTTGGCTAAAGTCTAGTAGTAAAGTGAATGATGCTTTTCTGACAACAACAAAAAGCCTAATTGCATGTGAAGCAAATGCAGGAAATTTCACAAAAACAAGGACGTTACTCAAAAATTAAGAAATACTAACCGGCTGTAAATGATTTGTTTTGTATGTGTCAGTGGCTGATGGCGTTTCAGTGTCACAAACAGTAGATGAGGTATGAACTGTGGTGTCATCTTCTATTTGTCACGCCAGCCCATCAGGCTACAGCCCATGTGTCATTCTTGCGCCTTCACCTAATACTAACAAGCATGGCGGCTATGCGAGTGCATGTAGAGGTGACACTCCTGCCAATCTCTTGTCAATTACTGCAGGAGGAATTTCACTGGACACTACAATAAGGATTAGGGCACAAGCTTTATTGTGGATAAAAATGTCAGAGCAGATCAATGGGTGTCAACTAAACAGTATTGGCCGATGACGCCTTAGTTAAGAACGTCAGAGCGAAAACAGGGTCATAAGACTCGTTTGGCATCGGGAAGCTACATGCGTGCATCGCAAACTGGGTAAAATAATGAAGTGGGGAACAACCCATAAAGCCAAGTCAAGTGTGCACTGTAACAAGAATGAAGCGTGTGATCTTCTCGATGGCTGTGCACACAAACAACACCCGCTTTGCTTGAGCTCATGTTGCGAGACACTGGCGAGCGAGCGTTCAGTAGCCTGTCAGCTGTCGAGCGCGAAGGTTGCTCGTGCATTTTCACTTTAACGCCTCGTTCTGCCCGACTGTCTGCCATCGAGCATCACAGCACAGTACGCCTGCATCATTAGCCAAATATACTGTAACCTCTCCAAGCTCAAATTAATCCCCTCATTGGTATTAAACCAAAATGTAACTATAATTACAAACATCTTATGTTAAATATAATCCAATGACATCACAAGAACCAACATGCACCAATGACATCATTACATTGAAACATCCAATTAAAACTGGCAGCAAAAAAGCAGGTTTTTTTTTTTGTAATACACCAACGATCTGAGTGCAAAGGCAGCTAGTTCATAACAAAGTCATGTAAATGTGATACACCTCATTATAACAGTCCAGTTTTAGTAAGAAACGCCAAACGACACACTGTATTTCCTGATATTGTGGCTGCAGTCATTCATGGACTCAACTGCAGAGAGTGCCACGCGCTCAAACAGGCGCAAGGCCTTTCTTTGTCTAAATACATTTTAAATTATAATTACAATATCTATTATTTCCACAGTAAGAAGTGATCATATATGTGTAATATATTTCAGTGGTGGATCTCAATTTGAACAATCTGAGACTTCACAATTAATTCATCACATTTAATATCCTGAAACTATTTTACCCATTAAGTTTGACTGTATTTTTGCTCATATATATATATACACAGTACTTTGGCAGCTGAATTTCACTTAAGTCCTGTATGTGTCGGTCGCGCGCTTTCAAACTGTTGCGGACTGTCAAAACAAATCAAGAAGGAGAAGCCACTTCTGCCGTTTGGGGACGAAGAATGTTAGCGCTAAAAACAGCACTAACAACACAAGAAAGTGCTTGTGTGTGCGCCTTCATCTGTGTCAAAGAAAAAGACACCGGCACATTCTACAGCATCGTATTCTTTAGCTTGACAGAAGCCGTGTCTTCTCTGCATTGTGGTAAAGACATCTACAGCGGCACATTGTGATCTCAGTCATAGCGAGGGTAATTAAAACTACCAATATGTTTTTCCTGAGAGGGAAAAAGGCAGGCATTTATCTGAGGTGTGGTGCTTCATTGTTAAAGTTGGTCTCCAAATTTGAATTTAAACAAAAGAAGTAGGAGATGCATGCCCAATTCCAATGAAGTTGGGACGTTGTGTCAAATGTAAATTCGCTTTGCATGGTAGAGTTTTAACTTGCCTTTCTAGATGTAGTGACAGACTGTGTTAACTGACAATGTTTTTCTGAAGTGTTCCTGAGCCCACGTGGCAATATCCTTTACACAATGATGGCATTTTTTAATGCAATGCCGCCTGAGGGATCGAAGGTCACGGGCATTCAATGTTGGTTTCTGGCCTTGCTGCAGATTCTCTGAATCCTTTGGTGATATCATGGACTGTAGAGGATGAAATCCATAATTCCTTGCAATTGTATGTTGAGAAGCTTTGTTCTTAAACTGTTGGACTATTTGCTCACGCAGTTGCTTGTGAACAACTGAACCTTTCGGACATGCTCCTTTTATACCCAATTATGACACACACCTGTTTCCAATAAACCTGTTCCAAAGAAGTGTTTTTTTGAGCATTCCTCAACGTTCCCAGTCTTTTGTTGGCTGTCTCCCAGCTATATTGGAATGTGTTACAGGCATCACATTTAAAATGAGAGAATATTACCAAAACAAAACAAAACAAACAAACAAACAATTCATGAGTTGGAACATTCAATATTTTGTCCTTGCAGTGTATTCTATTAAATATCGGTCGAAAAGGATTTTCCAATAATTGTACTCTGTTTTTATTTTGGTTTAACACAACGTCCCAACTTCATTGGAATTGGGGTTTGTTTAATTTGTCCTCAAAACCTTCCCTGAGCAGACAACACACATTATGCTGTGTGTTATGAGTGCTGTGCGTTTAAGATAGAATGGACTACTAAATACTTTTTCACTGAAGTCCGGTCAAAGGCTGTATGTCTAATTTGTTAAGAAACCATTGCGGTTTTAGAGGAATATAACATCAGCCGTCACTTTTCTACCAAGCATGCTGATTATGCTAACAGTTAATCAGCGCAGGAACTGATGGGTACGGCTCAGCGGTTAAACTCAAGCTTGCAGGCTCAGCAAAACACCTTCATCTGACAAACTGCCATCCAAGGTTCAGTCACACAAGACCCTGAAACAGCGCCACGGGAGCTGCAGATGGAACTGATTGATCTCCAATGTGATATGGTCTTAAAAGAGAAGTTCAACTCTCAAACTGCATGAGTTTTATGCTTCATTAAGCGCAGACAAATTTCCAAAAATCCAGAAGATGGCGTAGAGGATGCTGGTGGTGTTTGGTGCTACATATGTGTGTGAACAGACTTTTAGTGTGATGAACACCAACAAAACATCCTACCGATCCCAGCTAAGTGATGAACACCTCAGATGTGTTCTGAGAATTGCCACAACAAAACTAAGAGCAGACTTTGATGCACTGGCAAAAAAAGGTGCTCAACAAAACAACACTGTTCCCATTCAAAGTAAATCTATTAAAACTACAATGCCTTTTTTGTGTGTGTGTGTTTATTTGTTATATGTAAGCATCTGGTCCTGGCTTGGCCTGCCTGTCCAATGATAAACGTCAATGTGGCCCCTAAACCAAAAAGTTTGCCCACCCCTGATCTAGCTCTAACCTGTCAACATCCTTTTTGCCAAAAGCTGAGCATACACTGTGACAATCAACCTAGATTTCCAGTTGGCTGTCACGCATTGATAAGATGAACTTGGAAACGTGATAATGATTTTGCACAATTGAAGCAGAGTGACAATTAGATTTAGCAAAAATCGCTAAGTGGATAGTTTGGGTTTCCGTCTCAATGTAAGGCACAAATGAAAGAAGCATGTTGCTTTGTTTTAGCATTACTCCACAGTCAACTGATACATACATTGTTCTTTCTTCTTTGATTACTTTGGTGGGTAAAAACAGTTTGATACATGCCTTTTACTGTCAACTACAGGGCATAAGTGGAACAGCAGCAATGCAAATGAAAATGTAATGTAAACACTTCAATCATTTGTCGTCATCAGTCTAAAGTCTAAATTTAAAAACATTTCTAAATCACTGAGTGATTAGCACATCTGACCCACAGTTCTGAGGTTCAGGTACTCAGGCTTTCTGCTACATTCCGACAAAATGTTAGTTTAACTGAAGACGCTAAATTGTCCATAGTGGTGAATGTGAATGATTGTCTGTCTATACGTGCCCTGCGATTTGTCCAAAGTCATCTTACCTGAGGGCTTCATGAGGATAAGCGCTATAGAAAATGGATGGATGGATTGTGTATGCCCATTTTGACGAGAGGATACTTCTGCATATACTGTACAATATATATTAGGGGTTGAACCGATAAGTTGACTAGTCGACTTTACTACTGCGCATTGACGTGATCAAGCTTGAAGTCGACTAATCGCTAATCACATTTTTGGCATCTCATCTTCCAATCAGAACATTTCCAAAGAACCTTTGACTCGCCCGTCTGTGGCCCTCGCCGGACTATCACGCTCTGTGGAGCAGCGAAATGTATTCATACGTCCGCACGGGTCTGAGAGAATGACAAAAAGATGGTTGTAAATGAGAATAGCAGTTAGCCTCGCTAGCTTTGGCTATTCCGATTGCCGCGAGTCCTAAAATATTCACACTGGCAGCACGGAACGAGCTCAACAAGGTAAAGTGAAGCTCCATCTTCCTCGCCAAAATTTTATGTCTAATAAGGGGCGGACAAAAACTGCGTGCTCATGAGAATTTTATTCAGCAAGTTGTATGATACAGCAACCAGTTCAGGGTGTACCCCGCCTCCTGCCCGATGACAGCTGGGATAGGCTCCAGCACGCCCGCGACCCTAGTGAGGAGAAGCGGCTCAGAAAATGGATGGATGGATGGATGATACAACACCCACCAACATCATGACACTTGCGTCGCTTTACGACACTGAAAGCGAAACATCGACATGACATATGACACGGATATCAGTGTCAAATTGCCAGCGTATGCTACAAGCCTGTGGAAATATTTGACCAAAAATGAGATAGGTAGCACAATCACTTGCAAAATATGCAAGTTTATCCTTAAATGTAATAAAAGCACAAGTGAGATAGAAACAGTGAAACAGAGAAAAGCTCCATTTTATGGAGCCTGGCTGGCAGCCAGTGGCTGCCATCCTTGTCATACAACACGCTATGCTACGAAACACAAGATGAAGAGCAACATACTAGCCGCCAGTAATTACAACAACTAGGTTCAGAGTAATGGTGAGATGTATTTTTAATCATTTGTTTCTATGCCGGCTCGTCAAAATATGTCTTGACGTGAAACCGGTCAGTGGCGCAAAAAAAGGTTGGGGACGGCTGTACTGTGCTGAAGAACGCGCAACGACATCATCGATGAATCGACTTTGAAGCAACTTTAGCGTTGACTACAAGAAAATCACTCATCATTCAACCCCTAATAAATATATATACACATGTATACATGTATAATATAATGTAATATGTCCCAATAGAGCGTATTGTAAAGTCCAACGAGAGTACTCATACGGGTGTGGTCCTCCTGTTGCCGGCATCTTTCACATCTTTCTGGAAGCTGTTGTGGACCTGTAAGAAGCCAGAGTCGCTCTCAGGACTGTAGGGAGCCCCCCCCTTCAGAGGGTCCCTGCGGAAGGTGTACAAGGATATGTCTCCCACCTGCAAGCTCATCTCCCCACCCAATCCTCCCTCCCTGTTCCCCCCTCCTGGGGAGGGCTCCGACGACCTGGAGCTGGAACGCGAGCGCCTCCGTCTGCGGTGGTAGCTTGGGATGCGCGAGTACGGCGAAGTTGAGGCGATAGATTTGATCAAGTCGCGCCTGGCTCGGCAGCGCGTCTCTTTGTTTTTCTCAATGTATATGTTGATGGCGAGGACCCCCACGGATTCTGCCACGAAGAATGAGATGGCGCCAAAGTAGAAGGACCAGCCGTAGTTGTACTGGTTCTTCTTGTCCTCATCTTTCTTGTCGCTGGGATCGCCGGCATTACTGGAGATGTAAACGATGATGCCGATGATGTTGCTCAGGCCTGAGGAGATGGAGTAAGAATGAATTACACAGCCTTGCCGCACTAAGGCTCGGGACATGACTACATTATCTTGATTGACTGACGGGAAAATAAACAATTCATTAATCAACTGGTTGCAACCAAGCTGTGCACTTAAATTTGCTTCAGTTCCTTCAAGAAGTACACTCGTCCATTTTTTTAAAATCCTCGTTAGGGTCAAGGGTGAGCTGAAGCCTATCCTAGCTGACTTAAGGCGAGAGGCGGCGCACACCCTGGACATATACTGTAGACAAACAACCATTGAAACTGTGTCTCCCATTCACATCTATTGACAATTTCAATCTAACATGCATGTTTTTGGATGTGGGAAAAAGATGGAGTATCCGGAGAAAACCCACACAAGCATGTGGAGAACGTATGACATTTACATGTTGATTTACATGATGATTGTTTTTGGTGAATTTTACTGTGTTACTTATTAGATTTAGTTTTGTCTTAGGTTATGTCTCGTTTCCCTCGTTCACATCTTGTTTGCTTGTTAGGTTTTTGTCTCCACCTGTTCTTGCTAACCCTGTTCCTTGTGTCTGCCAATCAGCTCCCTCCAGCCACTCATGTCTTGTCCAAGTGGGCGTCGTTGTCTCATCAGTTTGCTTGTATTTAGTTACCTGGTTTCTGTCAGTCTGTGGGAACATTTTCGTCATACAGTACATCACGTTTCCTTCGTCCCGTCATGTCCTGTTTCCTGTCGTAGTGAGTCTAATGCCCGTGTTTGTTTGTTACTTTGAATCTTCTTTTTTGGACTTTGTTCACCAAGTATTTTTGTTATTCCACGTGCCATGTTTGCCTTTTTTGTTTCTGAAAATAAATATATATATTTTTTTAATTACGCCTGCTCCCCGGGCTCACTTCTCCTGCTTCTCTGCATTTGGGTCCACCTTTTACCACACCAACACCAGGAAAACACAAATCCCTGACAGAGAATAAAACTTAGGAAAAGCACATAAAAAATGACTAGATTTTCTCACGTTTATGGCATTACCTGCAGCCACAAAGAGAATACCAGCACTGAGCAGGATGTTGTTCCTCCTGCTGTAGATTCGTCCAACGCCAACACACAGGCCGCCCAGCATTAGCAGGATGGTGCTGAGGATGGGAAAAAGGCTGGAGGCTCGCACAATACCTGCCCAGATGACATGGTGAGAGTAATCGCCCCAAAAAATTAATTTCCAGGTTTTTGAGATATAAAAAAAATGAGACCAAGACAAAGCATTCCAAAAACATTTCCACCATGAATGTGACCAATAACCTGTACAAGTCATTTGAAATTAAAATTTAATTGTTTTAAGAGGGGAAGTAAAAAAAAGACGAACAACGTTGTTGCACAAGTATGCACACCCTCTTATACCTATGAATGTGGTTTTATTCAGAATTAACCTCATCTCGATTAATCTAATTTTAAATGGGAGTTACCACACACCTGCCCCCATTTAGTTGGGATAAACTCCAGTTCACCCGGGACCCTAATTAGGATAAGTACTATAGAAAATGGATGGATGGAGTTTTTTGGATGATTTCTTCCTTCTTTTGAATGCAGTTCAATCCACCCTGTCTTAAAGACAATGGACTATGACAGTCAGTATTCCTGGTATGTGTTAATCAGAGGTGGGACATTGCTTTGCAAGTCACAAGTAAGTCTAAAGTCTTTGCCCGCAGGTCCCGAGTCAAGTCCCAAGTCGAAACAGGCAAGAGTTTTGAGTCCTAACGAGTAATTTTGACAACATGGTAAATATATATTTCATTATATATATATGCAGAGGGTATGGAAAGTATTCAGACCCCCTTAAAATTTTCACTCTTTTTTATATTGCAGCCATTTGCTAAAAATAATTAAAGTAGATTTTTCCCCTCATTAATGTACATACAGCTTCCCATATTGAGAGGGGGAAGAAAATGGAATTGTTGAACTGTTTGCAGATTTATTAAAAAAGAAAAACTGAAATATCACACAGGCATAAGTATTCAGACCGTTTGCTCAGTATTTAGTAGAAGCACCCTTTTGAGCTAATATAGCCATGAGTCTTTTTGGGAATGATGCAAGTGTTTCCCACCTGGATTTGGGGATTCTCTGCCATTCGCAACCAGTTCTCCTGTCCCTGCAGCTGACAAACACCCCCACAGCATGATGCTGCCACCACCATGCTTCACTGTTGTGACTGTATTGGACAGGTGAGGAGGAGTGCCTGGTTTTCTCCACACATACCGCTTAGAATTAAGGCTGAAAAGTTCTATCAGCTCATCAGACCAGAGAATCTTATTTCTCACCATCTTGGAGACCTTCAGGTGTTTTTTTTTTTTTTGCAAACTCCATGCGGGCTTTCATGTCCTGCCCTGAGAAGAGGCTTCCGTCGAGCTCCTCTGCCATAAAGCCCCGACTGGTGGAGGGCTGCAGTGATGGTTGACTTTCTAAATACCCGTACCCACTGTATATTTGTATATATATATATATATATATATATATATATATATATGTATTTGTATATATATATATATATCTTTCCTGCCATCCCATCTATCCATTTTCTGAGCCGCTTCTCCTCACTAGGGTCGCGGGCGTGCTGGAGCCTATCCCAGCTGTCATCGGGCAGGAGGCGGGGTACACCCTGAACTGGTTGCCAGCCAATCGCAGGGCACATAGAAACAAACAACCATTCGCACTCACTGTCATGCCTACAGGCAATTTAGAGTCTCCAATTAATGCATGTTTTTGGGATGTGGGAGGAAACCGGAGTGCCCGGAGAAAACCCACGCAAAACGGGGAGAACATGCAAACTCCACACAGGCGGGACCGGGGATTGAACCCGAGTCCTCAGAACTGTGAGGCTGACGCTCTAACCAGTCGTCCACCGTGCCGCCTGCTGCCATCCCACCTCTGCTAATTGATTATTCTACTGACAATTCTATCGGAATAAGGATTATATATTTGCTTGGTTAAAGAGCAATTATTAATACACAAAAAAAATTCTGACATTTCACTTAATAATGAACAAAGGAGGGTAGAGTAGCCAAATATTGTACTCAAGTCAGAGTCCTGTTACTTTAGAATAATATGACTAAAAGTAAAAAGTAGTAATTTAAATATTTACTACTCGAGTAAAGAGTAACTTGTGAGATCAGACTTTGTTTTTAAATCAGAGCATGAACATCAAATTAAATAAAAATAATAATAATATATGGTAGTCAACAGACACATGCCGCCCTTTTGAATTTTTAACTGCCCAAAAACCAACAACACATACATTGGGCCCTACAGAAACATTATTTGCTTTATTCAATGACTTCATGAAGAAGCTGTTTGCTGAACAGACCTATTGATTGTGTGTGCATGTGCGACGCCATAGGTATAGTGGTAATTTTAGAAGAAGAAGAAGAATCATCTTTTATTGTCATGAACATGCATGCATGCACACGAAATTTGTTCTCTGCATTTAAGCTATCACAGTCAACACATACACATTAGTGGAACACACTGGAGCATGGGGCAGCTGAAGCGCCCGGGGATTTTGTCATATCCACTGCCAAAACAACAATACAAACATCTTCAACTTACCGCATGGTGTTTTCTCAAGTTAGAAGTGGGCTGAAATTTCCAAGTTTGGGCAGTCACAATTTAAGCTGCATGATAAAGCTGTTGTTTTTTGGAGTCTGCAAAATAAACACAGTCGCGCGGCTGTTCCCTCCCCCAAATGAGTCATTTTGATTGGCTCGCGAAGGTTATGCACGGTCATGTGACTGTCTTGTGTCGTCTGATTGGTGAAAAATTAGTCATTTTGATTGGCTCGCGAAGGCTACGTGCACGGTCATGTGACTGCCTTGTCGTCTGATTGGTGAAGTCAAATAAAATTTTTGATCCTGTTTGATTGCCACAATGGGCACCCTATGCGGAAGTCGAAGATGGAGTCTTAAAATAGACCCGCACACGCAAGAATGAATAAATAAAAGCAGCGAACGGCATGTCGATCATTGTAACGGAGTAAAAATATCGATCCTTCTTCACAGTTCTGAGGACCCGGGTTCAAATCCGGCCTTGCCAGTGTGCAGTTTGCATGTTCTCCCCTAGCCTGCGTGGGTTTTCCTCCCACATCCCAAAAACATGCACAGTAGGTTAAATGAAGACTCTAAATCGTCCATAGGTGTGAATGTGAGTGTGAATGGTTGTTTGTCTATATGTGCCCTGCGATTGGCTGGTGACCAGCTCAGAGTGAACCCCGCCTTTTGCCCAGAGTCATCTGGGATAGGCTCCAGCACGCCCACAACCCTAGTGAGGATAACCGGCACAGAAAACGGATGGATGGATGGATGTGATACATTTTGGCATGGTCATTTCGTTACATTTGCGTAGCCTGTCCTTCCTGCGATGCAGGAGACAATCATGTTGCAATGGGACGTGTCCTGCCTATGTGGGAATCCTAATAATGCGTGTGGAGCACTTAGAACTAATAAACAAACGTTAAGACCTATCACATTATGTTGTCACTTGGCACATTTTCCTGTCCTACAACAATAAATGACATATATATCTACAGAAATAGAAAAGTGTTGTTTCTCATTGCTTTGGTCAAAGTAGCAAGTATTTTCAAGTCAATGGGTTCAAGTCCCAGTCACTGATGGTGTAGTGGTGCATCAGTTCCCACTCAGTGACGGTGTGAATGTAAGTGTGAATGGTTGTCTGTGTCTATATGTGCCCTGGGACTGACTGGCGACCAGTTCAAGGTGTAGTCCTCCTTTCGCCCGAAATCAGCTGGGATTGGCTCCAGCACCCTGCGACCCTAACCAGGATAAGCGGTGTTGAAAATGGATGGATGGATGGATGGATGGGTTCAAGTCCAAGTGCAATGACGAGTCATTGCTGTCAAAGTTGAGTTGCAAGTCTAGTAACATTTTGTTGAGTCTAAAGTAATCAAATTCATGACTCGAGTCTGACTCTTGTCCAAGTCATGTGACTCGAGTCCAAGTCCTGTGACTCGAGTTCACACCTCTGTGTGTTATTAGTATCATGCTATTACAACAAGGCCAAATTGTTATTACTACACGGTACATGTTAACATAGAGACAATAAGAATTGTCAATACGAAAAATGATTACAAGAATATTACGCAAAAACAAATAAGTATAACAGTAACAAGTATAAAGGGAAAAAAGGGAAATCCAATTGGGAATTCCATGCCTCGACTACAAGTGAAGCAATGTACTGTAGCTAAAGAAGACACAGTAATAGAAGTAATTTATTTCTTTGATAGTGTTTGTATTGATTAACTTGCCATGAATCAACATTGGAACAGCTTGCTGGGGAGTATTATGCTACAAACCAGATGATGTGGATCACTAGTTTTGTCTAGGTGCTCATTTTTTAATTTTTACATCGAACTATATTAACTGGGTGTCACATAGGCGACATGATTTCAGGAAGGCCAATTAGTCATGAGTACACCCTTTGTCATCTTTTCTGAGCCAGTTACTAGTGTCATGACGTTGGGATTTAATGGGGGCGGGGATGGCAACGTCATGCCTCATGAAGCACCCTTGTGCTGAAGCCATCATTGGCACTTGACAAAGACGAGAGGATTAAGAATTGAAGTGTGTGACGATGACGATGTGGAACTCACGTAGGATGTACTCAGAGCTGTCTGTGTCATAGTCATTATCCTCCGGGAAGTGATTGATCCGAAAACAGCTTCCTTTGTTGATACCTGCATGAGGCAATAACAATCAGTTTCAATAAAACGTGTCTATTGGAAAATGGAATGTGATCAAGAAACTGCTTTTCTCCTTTTCAACTCTCACATGTACGGCCACATTTTGAGGGCAGCCAACTCAGGGCCTGTGTGCTTCAGAATGTTGAGGAGCACTCAGGCACCCTCTATTCCAGGTTTTCACATGCACAATGATTTCTCCACTTTTAACAGAATAAAACATTGGTGCCTTATGAATATTGAAGACTACACTTTGAATTATAAATCACACGGCTGATTCCCCAATGTCCCAATGTTCTGTCCATTAGCGTCACCTGAATGATGCCTATCAACACATTGGTTGACTCACTCACATGGCAAAGCAGAACACATCCATTTTACCACTTGTCCATGCGGGGTACACCAATGGGCAATTGAGAGTTTCGTTTAACAAACAGGCTTTTGGGATGTTGGAGGAAACCAATGTTGGGCAATTAGGACCAGCAAGGTCCTTATATTTACAACCTAAATTCAAATATTTGTTCCTTAAAATTATATTAATTTATTCCCAAAAGTTGAATCTCTTACAGTATGTGTATGTTCGATTTTTTTTTTGTCCAATAGTGATTTCAACCAAATCAATCTAATGTGCCCATGACCTCCTGTAACTAAGTAAGCTATTACTGGTGGCAATGGGACTGTTTCTTTAACCCATCTGATTTCAAATTCGTCTCACGGGGCCAGTAACACTAAATAATTGCTGGTGAGTACAATAAATTGTATGTATTTTTTAAAATGTTTGTGTCGTATAAATATTGAGTCTGAACAGTCGCGTGTTGTGATATTGCATTTTTGTATAGTATCGTTGGTTTCTATAATGCAACAATATGATAGTTGGTGTTATTATGAAATTGATTAAGCCGGGAAATCCTCACTGAGGAAATTGTAGTACACAGAGAAAGCCCACTCTGTTTGGACAATTGGATACTTATATGTGTTACTGTACTTTTTGTCAGTGGGAATTACATTTTAAAGCAGCTAACATTGCTGGTTTGACATTTCGACAAAACAATCCAGCATATAGTGCACCAAATACATTGAAATTATGTATTTACCACCTAAACCTTATTATTCATAATCTTCTGCAGTTCAGCATCCATTAATATATATTTTAGTTTAAAAAAAAGAAAAAAGCGGGCTATTTTCACGAGCACAGCTAACTTCTGAAGCCGTCTTAAACAGACCTGTGAGCAGCCCGCTTGAGTTAAAGGCCTACAAGTCTCTCTTGTTTTGACATTAAGTCTCTGATCTTTGTGATGTTTAATAATTTGACGTGGACTCTGAAATGAAGAGGGCCAAGAGTGCAAAGGAATTCCATTTTGAGTTTTAGTGCTCCAGGAATTTAATGCGCATGATGACTTGTTTAAAGCAAACGACTTAACTTGAGATAAATTTGGAACATCCAGCTATTAGTATGTTAAATGGGACTTAAAGTAAGTCTGTTGTTCCTGACTAGGTGGCGCCAAATGATAGAAATGATGCGAGGACATAGGAAATGAGGAAGTATTCATATTTGAGAGGCTGAAATCAGAAGATTTGGACTGCTTAACATAATAACAAAAAAGTAATGGTTAAAAACCTTTTCACTTCCTTTTCATTTTGTGTCCAAAGCTTGCTGGGACAAATGATGCTTGATTTTTTTTGTGTTCAATGTTGCCATTGGGAATTTAATTATCTGGATACTTCTGCTCTACTGTCTTTGTGTTTTAACTCAACTAGTGATTGACAGTTTGGTTATTACGTTCTTTAGACACTACGGAAAGGAGCGGAATAAGAATTTAGTCATTGAGTGCCTGAGGTCTGGCACCCATGAACATTACCAGAGTTTCCTCCCTGGTGATTCTTTGCCAGCACTTCACTGCAGCCTGCTTCACTTGTTATTTGTTTCCGAGTCTGTAAACCATACGCTATTGGTTTGAGATCAGGTGAATGGCTTGGCCAGTAAAGAATTCCTTATTTGCTTTCTTAACAATATGTTTAGGGTCATTATCCATCTACACTGTGAAGCACTGTCCTATTGGTTTGATAACATTCATATAGCCCTATGCACCTCCAGTTCATCTTGGCACCTCCATCAACAGTTGCTCACATACATGAATACCAGTAAGAATCTTCCGTCATAAGTTATACATGCTCATGTGCATAACACTTCTCGCACCCTATTTGACACATAATGTGGGATGCTTTGGATCAGGATCTGTTCCTTTCCATCTTTATACTTTTCTATTCCGATCTGATGAAAATTGACCTTGGTTTCATGAATCTGATCCCAGACCATTGGGGAGTTTTCTGGAGAAATTTGGCTTTCAGATCTTTAAACCAGTTTCCACCCTGATGTAAAGTCTTTATATTTACAGTCATGGATTGTAGATTTTGGCATACAGATGAAGTACTTCTCCATGTTATTGTTGGTTCCTAATGATGATGTCATTTTCCCCCTCCATTTTGGAAAGGATTCTGTGATAATCCCGTTTAGTTGCATTTTGTGGCTCACTGGTGTTTTATGCGTATTTATGAATATACAAAACAGTGAATTTGATCACACTTAGGTTTGCTACAACACTCATTGACTTCATATTGGTGTCTCCTGTTAAATAGCTGCCAAATGCCTCAAAACCCAATACCTTATATAAACTCCATGACTTTATCATCTTATTTTGTCTTGATGTAACAAAGGGTGCACCTGTCTTATTAACCCCTTACAAGCCAATTTTCTAAATACTTTCGAGCCCCTGAAAATGGAGACATCCATCCATCCATCCATTTTCTGAGCCGCTTCTCCTCACTAGGGTCGCGGGCGTGCTGGAGCCTATCCCAGCTGTCATCGGGCAGGAGGCGGGGTACACCCTGAACTGGTTGCCAGCCAATCGCAGGGCACATACAAACAAACAACCATTCACACTGCACCTACGGGCAATTTAGAGTCTCCAATGCATGCATGTTTTTGGGATGTGGGAGGAAACCGGAGTGCCCGGAGAAAACCCACGCAGGCACGGGGAGAACATGCAAACTCCACACAGGCGGGGCCGGGAATTGAACCCCGCACCTCAGAACTGTGAGGCTGACGCTCTAACCAGTCGGCCACCGTGCCACCAAAATGGAGACACTTTACATAAAATGTATAACATTCCCAAATGGTAACTGGCCACATACTTTCAGCATCAGTCCTCCATCTCTGTTAGACATTCTTACCAGTACTGTATTGTGTTTCAATCACCCACTACCATGTTTTCCTCTTCAAACTCTCATTCTGTTCTTTCTTTTATGTACCAAACAGCCCCGCTGGACTGATGTCACTGTGTTAGATATTAAATATACTTTGATTTATGAGTGCATCTAAATTTATAAGCTCAGTGTTTCAGATAATTGGATTTTTATCCCAACTGTGCCTTCCGAATAGGTCCAGGAAGAAGCAAACTATTGCGACTATCAAGTGATAGTCGCAATAAAATAGGGAAAGAAAGAAAAATCGAGATGGACGAGACAAAATGAAAAACTATGTTAAATCATTTTGGGATGGTGAGGATGATGAGAGAGGAAGACAAGAATAAGGAGGGGGAAATGGGTGGTTGTCTACTTAGAGGCAACCCCATCTTTTGTAAGTCAGCATAACGTCACCATGGCAACAACCTCCCTCTGGCAAACCAGAATCACATTTCTTGCCCGGCCTCTCACAGGATGCCTTTGACATCTTAACTAATGTATTCAACACACACACACACAAACAAACAAACACACATACACACTCATACACACACACACACACACACACACTGGACATTACACTGGCTTATATTAATTTCCTGGAGACACACCATGACCACAGCCACTACTTGCCTTCCAACAAAAGAGGGAAGTATCCACAATTAAGACTATGGGCTCGATTTTCGTAGACAGCGCATCTGCAGCGGGGCGCAAATGCTGGTCCATTCTGATTTTCGTGCGAGCCCATGGCTCCCTGGGCGTGTTTGCCAATTTAGCAGAGCAGTCTGCGCCAAGCTGGGTGTTTCGGCACAGCAAGGGTGTGTCTTTGGATATGGTCCTGGTGGAGTGACAATTTAGTGGCAGAAAATCAGTATAAACTTTTGCCTGCTCACACCACGTCTAACTGCCAACGCGGGCTAGACCACTGGTTTAATGCGATTTTGGTACATTTGATTGGGAGACAGGCAGACAGATACTGAGCTCCGTGGACATAGTTAAGTCACCAATGCGATAAGCACCAGCTCATTCTGTGTACCCGCTCACGTTGTGTGTTGCCACACATTGACTAGAGAAGTGACAATACTTCACTCACGCACCGAGACTGTCAGATGCACCACATTTAAAGGGAATGAGGGGAAGCGCTTTGATTGGTTGTGAATGAAGTTGAACCGCCGGGCTGCGATGGCCAACTAAATAACCAATACCAGGCTGGCACGCGGTGCCTGCTGCATCAGATTTACGCCATTTAAAAAGAAAATAGGGCCCTACGGGTGTGGACACTTCATTAGGTACACTTGCACAATGTAATTACATCTAATAAACAACCATTAAAAAAATTGCATTTATTCAAACAGGTTGGTCTCAGTAAGAATAAAAAGCTCTTTTTCAAGAGAGGCCTGGCCGAGACAAGCAGCAACAAAAAGACAAAGTTACAGACATAAAATGAAAGACAACGTACAAGCAGCTGAGCGAAAACATCGACATTTTATAGAAACTACTTGCATTTATTTCGTTATCAGACATGCAAACACCAAAGGCATGACAAAAAAAAAAAACATTGAAGGAGGGTCTGGGGCGATCCCCCGGGCCGCCGCAGATAATTCTTTTGATTTTAACATAAATTAAGCAACCTGGAAGACTCTGAAGAGTAATTAAAAACATTTTCTTCACGCAGAAAAACATTTAATTACACCGCTCAACTATCCATCCATCCATCCATTTTCTGAGCCACTTCTCCTCACTTGGGTCGCGGGCGTGCTGGAGCCTATCCCAGCTGTCATCGGGCAGGAGGCGGGGTTGCCTGAACTGGTTGCCAACCAATCGCAGGGCACATTCAAACAAACAACCATTCACACTCACAGTCACACCTACAGGCAATTTAGAGTCTCCAATTAATGCATGTTTTTGGGATGTGGGAGGAAACCGGAGTGCCCGGAGAAAACCCACGCAGGCACGGGGAGAACATGCAAACTCCACACAGGCGGGGCCGGGGATTGAACCCGGGTCCTCAGAACTGTGAGGCTGACGTTCTAACCTGTCGTCCACCGTGCCGCCCGCTCAACTATGTGATGTACAAATTTAAGATTCAAATTAAATTTGCCTAATTTATTTGCTTTTTTGTTCTGGCCTCCAACTTGAGCCAGGCCCATCTCCACCTGCACCTGATGCCTGCTTCAAGCTGTGCCACATGAATAGCATCCTCCTCTTTAAGCACTCATTCTGGAAAATATTTTGTTTCACTTCATTTTTCACTATTACCAACTTCAAAGGCTAATCCCAAATGCATCTGCTAGATGCAGTCAAAACTACAAACAAAAAAAACATCTGCAATTTACTGCACGGTGTTTTCTCAAGTTCTAAGTGAGCTGAAATATCCACGTTTGGGCAGACAGGGCCAGACAAATACTAGAATACATGAAAGCTGTTGTTTTTGTTCATCTTAATTAAACATGAGTAGCGCGCCCTTTCCTTCATGGTAACGACAACCTTCCCAACATAGCCGCCATGAAGGCACGACAATCAGTGGGGTTGGTTTATCTAGTGTTAATACCTATGCACGGGAAGCCCAATAGAAGACGTTGTGTGAGGTCATGTGACTTTCTTGTGTCATTTGATTGGCGAACTAAACTTAAACGTCACTAGCACTTAAATTGGATTGGCGCAAGCAGCGGACAATGCGCAAGTCGTAGTCTCGTGCACGAAATAGTTGATAAATAGGCAATAATTTAATCAATAAAAGTAGCTTCTAACGGAGTAAAAGTACCGTTAATGTCATGAGCGTTGCCCTACAGTCCTTTTTGTTGGCATCGACCGCGACACCCCACCCATGAAAAACTCATTGGATCTATACATGTGATTTGTTCACTGATAGGGAAAGATTTGATTGGGAAAATCCATTCATTAATTGTTATCAAGCATAAAATAGTGTTTTTCCCCCACATAAATATTATTATTTTAAAAAATGACCCAATTGTTTTACCAGTTTTAAATTAAATGGCCTAACTGGTGTCATTTTGTCACACACACACACACACACACACACACGCACACTCATCATTTAAAGTAATCAAAGTCCCTGTACAGTGAATATGTCTTCTAAATTTGACACACCACACAAAAATGTATCCGCTTTAATCCTCCTGTGGCTGGAATCTATCCCACCGGGTCCTCGTGGGGCTTTTTCCCGGCGCAACAATGAGGCACTCTAAAATGGTCACACCAGCGCAAAGTAACAGTTAACATTTGACTTACCCCCACCCCCCACCCCCCCTCCTCACTCTTCTGCCTTTCTCTTGATAACAACGCACACAAGTCTTGGTCCACATGCTGGTTGTCAAGCCTGATTTTATTTTCCCCTTTTCTCTCTTCTGCCATTCTCTCTGCGACGTGGGCGCGCTTACGCCTGACAACGAGGCGCTCTAATGTGGCCAAGCCAGCCAGCGGACTATCCAAAGGGAAGTTGCATTTTCAGGTTCTGGGGGGGTACTGTAATTGGATGTTGCAATTACGCAGCGCTGGGTAACCGCTGTTGCGAATGAAACCGTTCATGTTCTTACATAGTGGCGGAGGGGAGAGTCATGCCACGTTCCAAATTGCGTCCCACGGTGCCGTTTTAGTCACGCCCCAAAAAAATCAGGAAAATTAAAATGGTTAAAAAAAACAAAAAACATTTCAACACTACAGTATATCTCCACAAATGAGTAATAAATCTTTCTCAGTTTTTGCACGTTTGCACGAATCTCTGAGTTCGTTTTACAGGATCATTAAGACATAAACACTTGGGGTTATTATCGTCAAAGAGAGGCTACTGGTTTCATTCCAGTGTTTGCAAGTGCAACACTCTCGTCATTCCTATCATGAACATCCTCCGTCTTCATGAAGATGTGTTTGCCACATGGGGACAAGCCTTATTGCTTCTACATGGTTAGCCAGAGTGCCCGCAGACCAAGACTTTATTTATGCTCTTCATTCCTCACAACTCAATACAACAAACTGTTATTTACAAGCCATCGGTTCTTATCTTCCTGCCATAGATTTAAAGAAAGAAAAAGATTTGGAACATGAAATTATGACAAACTATGGCTATGGACAATCCCTTTGTAAGACAACAAATAAAGCACAAATGTTCATGCCAGATTTTTGCTATTCCATTTTAGTCCAAGTAAAGTGTATTGTGATTGTAGTTGTTTGTGGTCGCCACATCCACTCAGCAGCATTGAAGCTTCTGTTTTCAGTTCTGCAGCTGTAACCATTGTGTGGATATGAGACACCTATCCACAGACGGAGGCTGGTATTAAAAAAAAAAAAAGTCAAGACAGTCTGATGCTTTAAGTGTGGTGGTGTGCACGCCACCCTGATGCAGCTCATATTACGCTCAGAGCTTTGAAGCACGACAGAGAGGAAATGCCTCTTTGAATTTGAAGATGCTTCTACATTTTTAATCAAATTTCAGCAAGTGTGTTAGCCAAATACAATGGAACTGCATGCAATAATCTAATGTTGAATGTTGCCGCCCCATCAATCATACAGCATAACCTCAGTTGCTTCAATCTGAAATTATGTAGTCTTTTACTCTCAAGTAACACATTTTGTGCCCTGAAATAAATGATCATATGTTCTCACCATGGTAACCTCTGCTCACCCACGTAAATGATTTATAATATCAGTGGAACAGTCAAGACAACTTTACCGCTGTTCAATTTGATCTATCGCAATGAATGGAAAAGAAAAAGAAAAGTACACCTAACAACTGTTTGGAGTTTGATCCCTGAGTTAGATCATTCTTTTTGTAATAAGAGGAATGTAATCCTTCTTAAGTGAGGAACATTTCAATTCAAGCACAAGGAGTCAAGAAAGTCATCAAAAGTCTTGCAAAAATTATAATTGAAATTTGTTATTTAGTAAAGGTACTGCTAACACAGTCTAATGATATTCAGTATAAAAATGTTTTAAAATTCTCACCTTTCTCTCACATTACATATATGGCATATTAAAGTTTTGGGCAGTACTTGAGATCTTGACCAAAAATAATATCTCTTTCTTCAATTCTCAGGAAGTTAAGACATTTTCTCCTCATAGATTCAATGTCACTTAACAACAGCTGAAGTCAATTTGAGCTGATCATATTAATGGAATGTGGTTGTTCCCCCCGTCCCCCCGCCACCTGTCATGGTACATGACATGACATGGTTGCCCCGTTCAATGCATGGTGGTCATCTCCAACCATGACTTTCCTGTTTTCAGTGGCATGGAACGAAGCAAGCTGTTTCAAATATGTTGGTTACCTTTTTAGAGAGGGTTAAAATATTAGACACACTACATAGAAGAGCATTATAATCTTTACATGCAAAGGATGTAATCCAGAATTTCATTAGACTGTTTGTACAAAATTGTGATTCCAATGTAAATATTTCATTTTAAAAAGGCACTCATTGACATTTTGTGATTTTATTTCATTTTATTTTATGACTGTTGTCCTATTTTCAATTAGCTGACTCTAATATTATATTTATTAGAGTAGATGGATGAATATTATGCTCATTTGCATATCCAATTCAAGCACTGTCGCAAATACTCCAGCTTTAGAAACATTTGATTAACAATCAGAGAGGTATTAATTCATAATACGTTATTTATCATGGTGGATTTTCCTGATCTTTGTAGGTTATGTAAATAATTGAAATATTATAATATTCAATATTAGGCATAGCTTTCATTATGAAAAAATAATTTGAAAAATACACGATACATGATAAAAAATACATTTACCAAATATGGTTACTTGCCCTGTGACGTTTATTTAGTTGGTATTAGAGCAGGACACTCTTGGAGAAGAGATTTTTTTTGGAATCTCAATGAGATTTGATTTTGGTGGTTGATTTTAGAGTCTATTGCACGCGCTGCATATATCGCTTTATCGCTTTGTAGAACTCGATTTAACTCCGACTTAAGTTCAATCAGCCGAAGCTTATGCTGGAGGCAGTTACCAAGTGATTGAGAGCAGATACAAGTTGAATACACGTCGGGTCACATTGTTTGCTTCGTGCGCAACAAGCGGGATGTCGCCTCCGGTGGGTGCGCATCACGCCCAGGTTGCACCCAATCTCATCTCTCTGCATGCGTAATTCCGAAACATACCACCTTCAAATCAGTGGTAAAACCAACCCCCCAAAAAGTTGTTGTTGTTGTTTTTCACCTTCTATGCAGCAGATTCGCCACAGCCCCGAGTGTGTCAGGTCGCCTTTGACTTTCTTGCTTTGCGCGTGGCTGTCCTCCGCGCTCGCGTTGGTGGCGTTGCAGATGTACGCCCGCGAGTAGAGCCAGTAGTCGGTGCCGATAGCGATGCTCATGAGGCTGAAGGCGGCGAAGGCGCCCGCGGCGGCCAGGAGCGTCTGGAGCCCGCGGTCACGGCACGCCATGGCCGCGCATCACGCGTGTCAAGTCAATCAAGAAAAGACCCCCGCCGCCATCACCACTGCGTCTCCCATCTTGTCAGGTGTCAACTGTGTGCGCCTCATCCATCCGAATCTCAGCAAAAGTTGAGAAGGTAGACTGAGCGGGACCATCATTCCTTCCCCTTTTCGATTTGGCTGGACATTTCCTTCTGTTTACTACAGGTGGAGCAGTGGAGGAACACCCTCAAAAAATCCCTCAAGTCCCACGTGCGGCTGGCTTGTTTGAAAGTGCAAGAAACAGCAGCAGGACCACACCTACCCATCACTGAGGTGCGGCCAATGGGAGGAGAGCCGAGGAGAAAGGGCAAGAAAAAGCCAAACCTTTAAGATGAAACACTGCATCATGAACACAACATTCATGATGAAAAGGGGGAAAGGGGGAGCGACGTCTGACTGAAGCGTTGCCGCTTTAAAGCAGATGAAAGCAAGATTAAATGTTTCTTTTCAAAATCAAAAAGTAAGTATCACTTTCTAGTCTGACTACACTTTGCAAGATCTTCCAGCTTGTAAAAAAACAAAAAAATGTAAAAAAATCTTTGCCACAGCCTGAACTCACATATGACACGCATTTTTAATGAACTGTTTGGCAGGCTGACTCGTTTTAGCTTCCCTGCTTGTGCCTTCTTCTTTTTCATTTTTAGGCTTTTCGTTTTCTTCCAGATAAAATGAAAGCGAAGATACCCAGCAAGGTTTGAGTCTGAGTGGCGACTGTCTCAACAGGAGACTCCATCCGGTCGCTCCAGGCTGGGAACCCCTTCCTGCAGCTTGTCAAAGATGAAAAATATAGCTTGACATATGATCAAGAGAGAAGGAAAGATGGAAGGTAAAGATTAGGAAAAATGAATGCCTGATATAGCCTTGTAGAGATGTACAGTATATGCAGATAGTGTGAATCATCAGAGAATAAATACATCAGCACTTGAATCATCTTCAAGTGTGAGAGCAGGTAAGGAGGAGATTAAATCAGATGTAATGTGAATATAGAAGGCAAAAGATTTCAGTCAATCTCACACAGGTGCTTGTAAAAAAAAAAATTATAATAATAATCACATAATGGGCTGTACTGTATCGCATAAACTAAACGGCCTTTTATGACAAACAAACAAAAACATTTGGGACAAAAAAACAAAAATCCCACAGCATTTCTTGTGAGACTTCAGTGAATATCTTAATAGATATATCTTTCGCTCTTTCGCGCTAATCCTGCTAAACGGAGCTACCTGCAGACAGAGGAAAATTGTCATGACCATGCATCACAGAATTGACAATGGAATTTAAACATGGGACAACTCTCTCTGTACTGGCGTGAAGTCTATATGCATAAAGTATAGTTTTATCTTCCCTCTCTATGTCATCAAAGCGTGAGTACTAGATACTGTATGTTTGAAGTTATGCTCATCATCTCACAGCTTCTGTCTTGCCAGGCATTAAACCAATATGACTGGCAGGTCTGAAAAGAACATGGCAACTTGGGACAACAGTAATGGAGGACTGGATCAATGGCAGCAAAGAGGTTCGCATTTATGCAGCCATAGCAGCAGTTTTATCGGAATAGAGCATTTCTCCCTTAAAAGGGGGCAACAAACAGCACTAAAGTTGCTTCTTGGGGAAACGGACTGACTGCTTGTTATATGTATTTTTGTGCTTGTTGATCTGATTTGTGTGGCAGATTTCTAAGCAGATTTTCTTTAGAAAATCAGTTTAAAGATGGATGTCAACTCTCTTGCATGTGTTTAATACAGTAATTGCTCTAAGGTTTCCTGGTGTACAGAATGGACCAAGGAGCTCAGAGTGTTCATATGGACTATTAAAGACTATCAACGAAGTGATTCGGGTTTTTCGCTTTAAAAAGATTATGTGAAAATGTAGGCTCATTTAGCTAAATTGCAGCGTAAACGAGGAAGAGGGCAATTAATGCCACATCAGATGAGAGGAAATTGAAGCTTTGGATATGCAAATGCCGTACGTAGGGTTGATTTTAAAACAAGCACTTTAAGGTTTGAGTTATGATTGTGTGGTGGAACCAATAGTAAGTCACGCCCTCTTTTGACATGCTCCTAGAAAATGCAATTGATGAGTCAACTTGCCTGGGCGGGTGCTTCCTGACACCCTCTGTGCCAGTGTGTGTGTGTGTGTGTGCTGTATAAGAAACAGCACAACAGAAGTACATAACAGTATTGACACTGATGCTGCAGGGTACCTTGAGGCAGTTCATAATAGCATCCAAAGTAAATCCACTTACAAAGTTCTGCTTTCCTGTGTTTGTTGGTTTATTTTGCCAGTGTCGGTGTCCATTTGTTCAACGTTCCGAGATTAAAGTGCACACATACCGATAATCAGGTTGAATTTGACCCTGTTTACCCCCTTTCTGATCAAGTAGTGATATCATTATTTGTGCAGTGTGCTGTGTTGGACTTGCTGAGTCCAACACACACAATCAGAGCAGTAAGAACACATGGCAATTTTTTTCATCATCAGTAATCACACTTTGAATCACATCTACTCATTCCGCATATGATGTAATGAAATGACCTAAAACATATTTTTAAGTCTCACACTCTTATTAAACTGACCAAACAGAATAACGCGATGGTCTCAATAACGGTTTGCTAGCGGCATATCACAGACACAAAAATAAAGGTTTAATGCAGTGACGGGCTGTGGATTTGGTCCCCAGTCCTTCAGTAGGGACTTTTTAAGCAAGCCACACCGATTCATACCTATTATTATAGCCCCTGGTGAAGGTTCTCCAAATCAGTTTTTTTTTTTCAATATAACATCATAATGTCAGGTCATACCCAAAAAAATGTTTTCTTTTTTAGAAGTCTATTATTAACCTAACAAATGAACACTTCATATTCTCAACAACAGCATGTTGGCATTTTAGCTTTTTACCTTAGTAGTTAATTACAGAGAGCAAATTTCAAAGACTACACTGAAGGTTCTTAGAATGTCACCCAGATGCACCAGTAAATATCGTACTATAGTGTGCAATAAGATGATAAGGTCATGTTATAAGTTGTTGTAGAGTATAACAAAGAAGAAGAAAATGAACAGGAAATTGAACCCTTTTCATATGCCCCTCAGGTTGTTTGATTGCAATCGGGATTTTATGAAAGGTACAAATAAAACCCAGTGTTAGGATGGAGGCCTGGCGCTCACAAATGTGGTTGGATGAACAAAAAAGGGCCCAGAATTATGACCAATGTGAAAAGAGCACATAGGCCTAGACACTCACTATTATTTTTCTGGAGATAATGAAGCAAATTTTTGATTGACACTGTTATAAACCTGTGTGTGTGTGTGTGTGGATAAGAATCACAGAGCATCATAGCGAGAGGTATTGCCAATATTCGCATCTATCCATTTTCTATAGCACTTACCCTCGTTAGGGTCACGGGTGAGCTGGAGCCTATGCTAGCTGATTTTGGGCGAGAGGCGGGATACACCCTGTACTGGTTGCTAGCCAATCGCAAGGCACATTTAGACAAATGATCATTCACACTCACATTCACACGTATGGACAATTTAAAGTCTTCAATGAATCTAACATGCATGTTTCTGTCGGAATTCATAGTACCTGAAGATAACCTGCACAAGAACAACATTCAAACTCCACACAGGAAGGTCTGAGCTGAGATTCGAACCTGGAACCTCGCACATGTGAGGCAGACGTGCTAACCTCTTGTACACCCTGCTGTCAGTTCTCATGTTTATGTCATCACCTTCATGACAAGAGTCAAATATTGTACCGTAAATGCCTTCTTAAATTGTTCAGGTGTACGTGATGAGTGAGCATACTCACACAACTTCATATCCTAGTACTCTGGGTGGTGGATTAACGCATGTAGACTGCGTCTGTGTCGTTTATGCAGACGAAGCCTGCAGCAGACACGAGAGGCTAAAGAAGGAAATCGAGAGGAACTGCAGTAAAGGAAAGCAAACACAGACTCTGGCCGCAGGCTGTCATAGACAAGCTGTTCTAACACAGCCTACAGCACGCAACCCTCTAATGTTTGCTGCTTTTGCAATGTTCGAAACAGAAATCATAGCCATAGCACTTTTGGAATAAAGGTGTCTGTGTAGTGGACGCAAAATAATCTGTAAAACATGCCGCATGGCATGACAAGTGCGATATCTGAACCAGTCAAAGTAACCTTATGTCCACATAGCAAAAGGTCCTTCCATCCATTTCCTGTATCGTTTGTCCTCATTAGGGTTGCTGGTGAGCTGGAGCCCATCACAGCTGCCTTTGAGCTAAAGGACTGGTCGCTCACCAATCACAGGACACGTATCGACAAACAACCAGCAATGACATTCACACCTATGGCCAATAAAGAGTCTTCAATCAACCTAACGTGCATGTTTTTGGAATGCGGGAGGGACCGGAGCAAACTCCAGACAGGAAGGCCACAGCTGAGATTTTTTGTCTCCCAAAATGGGCATTTGTGAGGCTCCCATGTTGCTGGCGCGCAATAACACATTGTGTGCTGATGACGCAGAATGTCGGAGTGGATCTGCAGGTTCGTAAGTGCAATTCACTTGGAAAGAACAGAAAACATCACAAATGATTCCATATCAGTTGGAAGAAGCGTGCTCAAACGAGGAAGAAGTGAAAGTAAAGCAGAAGAGGATTAAGATTTTTCTTTGTTGATAGGTGATTGACATTTGAGTGTCTTGATTAATGTTATGCCTGTTTTACTGTTACTGCTGACTGAGGTCAAAGCCTTTTACCCTCAAAATGGTTGAACGTATGGTGAAAATCCCAACTTATTTATTTATTACTTCAGTACTCTCACCGTCTATGACAAGAACTTTCAAAAGTATTCACACACCTGCCTTGACTCACATGATTTTAAGTGATATCCCATTCTAAATCCATATGGTTTAATATGATGTTGGTCTATCTCTTGCAGCTATAACAGCTTCAACTCTTGTGGGAAGGCTTTCAGCAATGTTTCGCAGTGAGTTTATGGGAATTTTCGTTCATTCTTCGAGGAGCATATTTGTGAGGTCACACACTGACGGTGGACGAGAAGGCTTGGCTCACTGTTCACTTGAAATCAACCCAAAAGTGTTCTTACGGGTTGATGGCAGGACTCTGTGCAGGTCAGCCAAGTTCACCCATACCAAATTCACTCCCATGTCTTTATGGACCTTGATTTGTGCACTGGTGCACAGACATGTTGGAACAGGAATGGACAATCCTGACCTCAACCCTGTAGAACACTTTTGGATGAATTATAGCAGCGACAGAGAGGCAGGCGCACAAATGTTCTTCTAGAAAAATGGTCATAAATTCCCATAAACACACTCCTAAACCTTGTGGAAAACCTTCCCAGAAGAGTTTAAGATGTTATACTGTAACTGCAGAGGGTGGACCGATATCATATTAAACCCTATGGGTTAACAATGGAATCTCACATAAATTCATATCTGAGTCAAGGCAGGTGGGCGAATACTTTCGGCAATATAGTACAAGTACAAGAAAATACAGAAATTAATTGATGATTGTATACATCAGTATCATTGTGTTTTTAACAATATACTACTACTGCTACGACTAATAATGCTACTATTACTACTACTACTAGTACTCCAAATACTACTTGGCTGCGACTACAACATGGCCCCATGTCTTTAAAAGCCCTCAAGAAGATGTGCGTGGGTACATGATAAAGGTCATGCACTGCCTTGTTCTTGTCAGAACCTGCACTCCTGATTCCAGAAGTCGCTGCTTCCAGGACAAAGGCTCACTGACCCCCAAAATACAGCATACAATCAAAATCCCACGATATGGGGAATTATGCGCAATATGAATATGAATATGAAAAAAAAATTCCCAATGCACTGAATATGCAACAGGTGAACTGCAATATAGTGAGCGAACACTGTATTTAACATCATAAGCCACTCTAACATTATGCACAGTTTGAAAATTAACACCATGTTTAAAAATGGGAAGAAAAAAAAACTCTACTAAAAATCATATTTATAATGTATTACATATAAAAGTTAATAAAACTTTACCTCAATACCTTTAAAAACAAACAGTTAAAGCTTAAATACAAATGTATTGTACTAAAAACTAAAAAACAACTGAATTGTATTGTATGTACTAGTACCACACTTTGAGAATCACTGGCGAAAATTGTCCCCACCCCAAAATGTTCGGAATTATCTATATTACTGATTTAAACTGTAAATATACCACAAACTATGATCCCTAAACAGTTTAATATCATTTCAAACTCACCTTACAACATTGCACTTAAAAATGAATGGCTTGGAACTTGGAAGTGCACATGCACATGGACATGCAGTGAAGATTCTGTAAATTCCATTAACAACCCAGGCTAAATTTACATCCTCCCCGATATGCAAAGGCTGTCTCTCAGTCGAGTTGCATCACTTTGACAAACTTCCTTAACACCAAGAACTTTGGTGGCATTTTGTGTCAAAAATGCAAAGAGGTAGGTTTTCAGTTAGTAGTTGGGAATAGTACATGGTAATTACTGGCCTATTGTAATTGTATTCAATTTAACACACTCTGTTTACTACATATAGATCTAATAATAAGTACACGTCTCGGGCATTTTGCACAAGGTTGAAGCTGCATCATATGCTGCTGGCGCATCCAGAACCTTGACCATCTGCCCCCCCCCCCCCTGTCGAATGCTTCGGGGAGGTCGGGAGGTCAGCGGCAGAAAGCGAGAAGAGCTGTAGGTGCTTTGGGGCGTTTGAAAGGATGGAGGATGAAAGTGATTAAAAGCAAGATGTCACTGTATCACAGATGATTTCAGGATCTTTGCGTTGGCAACGCCTCCGTTACCTTTTCATTTAAAAGACAGACAGATTGTACCATTTTCCATGCACTTTATTCATCTTGTGGCTTAATGAGTGGTATATTTTCAGGGATGGTTTTTTTTTTTTGGGGAGGGGGGGTTCTTGTTCTGCCTCATTAATTCTTCATATATAGCAGTAGGGTTGTTTTCTTAGATAAACACAGCACATATGGTAACTCAAATAGAAAATACTCCACAAAGCAGCAAACTCTCCAGAGTACTGTTTGCACTGGTAATCAGTTCAAATAAGAACGTGTTGGATCTCAAGCCTGGTGCTTGTTAGCAGCATCTTTTTGAGGAGATGAGCTCTTGCTTGTCTCTCCTTGGTTTTTTATTCATGTGTTAGAGAGAGCAAACGCTTTACCTCCAGGCCTTCTTCTCTTTTTTTCCTCTTTTCGTATAGGATTTTTTAAAATGAAATAATGGGAGAATTTCCTCCTGAATAATGTTTTATTTTGCCAACTGAGATGACTGGGTGTACTCAGAAGCTGGAGCTCACAATTAATGTTATTTATTGCACAACATGAACAAAATTACCTAACTTTAAACGCAATCTTAGTGTGAATGTTTGCACCCCCGTCCCCCTCCCCAATAATGAACACAGAAACATCAACACTTAACAGGAAGTATTGACTTGAATTAATATTTCCTTTCCATACAAACATCCATACATTATGTTGTGTGGACGATAGCAGTAACTTCATTTTGATTGGGTCAAAATTCATTGTGCTTCGGAGTTGCTGCTTTCTTGACTTCCTGGCTCCATCTTTTGGAGGAAATGAGGGGTTACAAGCCCTTCCCATAAGCAGGGGTGTCAAACTCATTTTTGTCGCGGGCCACATCGCAGTTCTGGTGCCACTCGGAGGCATATGATTGCCTCATATTATTACATATACACAAATTAATGGATAATTGCTTTTGAAATCAGTAGCCAGTAAAAATTTTGTTCAACTACAGTATGAATCAATTTTATTTTAAAAGGTGGGTTTGGTAACAAAAAAAATGCTTGTAATATCAACATTTTTAAAAGTGAAGCCGATTTGCAATTTTGGTATTTTAGCAAGAAACACAAAGTCGATGCACACTCTCGCGGGCCACATAAAATGACGTGGCGGGCTGGATCTGGCACCCGGGCCACCAGTTTGACACCTGTGCCATACAGTATAGTTAATATGTTGAAATCTTTTATTGCTTTAAAATCTTAAAACTACATGTCAAATCGTGTTGGTTGCATATTTAAAACAATGATTATAGAGATGATCGAAAGAAACAAATGGTTCACTTGTGTTTTTCCTTTCATTTTCTTAAGTGTGAGTTAATGGACGTGAGGAGGAAGCAAAAGGAAAATGACAACAAGGTGAACAAGTTGTTCACATTTGGAAAACAGACTCTTCTAGTCTATACTAATGTAGTCCAGTAATATTGCGAGACTAAAGCAAAGCAAAGCAAATTTATTGACATAGCGCATTTCATACACAAGGTAACGCAATTTGCTTTAGATGATTAAAAGCAGCTTAAAAATATATAAAACAAAGGCAAAAAATAAAAATACAATAAAAACAGCGTACAGTTCATGAAAGATCATTTCAAAGTGGAAATTCTCTAAAAAGCATGAGAACCCCCCCCCCAAAAAAAAAAAACCTCACATGAAAGCAAATCAGTATTTAGTAACACCCCCAGTCAGGCCTGCAGCCTGTCAATGGAGGCAATCACTGTGGGAATGGGCCAGTCCATCACGTCAATAGCTGAAACTGCTCAGTTGGGCGGCCCTCAAGCAATCAGTTCACGCTGCAGACGAGCTATTTCCATCTGTTTCACGGTGCCATTACGTCGCATTCAACCTGCGGGATGTGGGCCGTTCATGACTGACACTGAGAGAGACCTGACGGCTCACAGACTCTTCGAGTTCAGTGGATGCCTGTCACTATACGTCACCGGCATAGATTGTGAGGTCAAAAAGTCTCGAATTCTTATTTTTTTCCATGTTCCCCCATTGGAATGTTTCAGATCATTAAACAAATGTGAATATCAAAGATAACTCAACTACTAGTTTTTCATTTGTGATTGTATTTATTAAGGAATAAAAAAATTCAAGATTTAAAGCGACCTGGCCCTGGTGTTGGCAAAGTTCATTTTCTACTCGAACTAGTTAAAAGTCCAGTTCACTGTTCCAAAAATGATCTAGTTCGGTTGATAGTTTATAATTCAAATTTTTGAACCAAGTTCAATGTTCAAAAAATGATTTAGTTATAGTTCTTTTTTCCCTCAACGTTGCTGACGGGCTATGCTATTCCCTACAAAAGACTGACATTTCATTCCCTCATGGTTGCCACCCATTCAGTCCACAGTAGCAGCCAGCTGCAGCTTTCACCCTACAATCCCCCAAAAAATGAGGAATACTTGAATATATTTTTTAAATGAGGACATAAAACAAAAATGGAACATTTGTCCATAACACGCAAACAAAAACATGCAACACAGTGTGACAGGAACGATGGTGAAGACATTAATAACTTTGCATTCTTAGCAGCTCTGGGTGACTATCTTAACAAAATGTTTGATCTACTCTAATAATAAAACCCAAAATCAATTCCATAGTATACAGTGTGAGCCTACAGTGTTTAAACTAAAGCATTCTGACACTTCTTCTTTGCCTTTCAGCTTGTCCCGTTACAGGTCACCACAGCGTGTCATCCTTTTCTCCTGCATCCTCCTCTCGTACACCAAGTGCCCTCATGTCTTCCCTCACGACATCCATCAACCTTCTCTTTGGTCTTCCTCGAGCTCTCTTGCCTGGCAGCTCCATCCTCATCATTCTTCTATCAATATACTCACTCTCTCTCCTCTGGACGTTTCCAAACCATCGAAGTCTACTCTTTCTAACTTTGTCTCCAAAACATCGAACCTCGGCTGTCCCTCTAATGAGCTCATTTCTAATTTTATCCAACCTGGTCACTCCTAGAGAGAACCTCAACATTTTCATTTCCGCCACCTCCAGCTCTGCTTCCTGTTGTCTCTTCAGTGCCACTGTCTCTAATCCGTACATCATGGCTGGCCTCACCACTGTCTTATAAACTTTGCCCTTCATCTTAGCAGAGACTCTTCTGTCACACAACACACCTGACACCTTCCTCCACCCGTTCCAACCTGCTTGGACCCGTTTCTTCACTTCCTGACCACACTCACCATTGCTAGGGACTGTTGACCCCAAGTATTTGAAGTCCTCTACCCTTGCTATCTCTTCTCCCTGTAGCTTCACTCTTCCCCCTCAACCCCTGTCATTCATGCACATATATTCTGTTTTACTTCGGCTAATCTTCAGTCCTCTCCTTTCCAGTGCATTCTTCCATCTTTCCAACTGTTCCTCCACCTGCTCCCTGCTTTCACTGCAGATCACGTCATCTGCGAACATCATGGTCCACGGGGATTCCAGTCTAACCTCATCTGTCAGCCTATGCATCACCATTGCAAACAAGAAGGGGCTCAGGGCTGATCCCTGATGCAGTCCCACCTCCACCTTAAACTCCTGTCACACCTACAGCCCACCTCACCACTTAACATACTTATCTGCCACTACAGACTTCTGCATGCAGTACAACAGTTCCTTCAGGGTTCCCAGTCATTGGCTTCCTCTAGATCTACAAATACACAATGTAGCTCCCTCCCTCAATTCCAAATGTCTTAGATCGTTGAGTTTCATGTGAAAATTGGGAGAAAAAAACCAAGTGTTGAATTATATTTTTGTTCATTGTGTTTTGATGCTCTGTCAAAATAGAATTGTATTTGTGTAGATTTCCGTTATCTCAACAGAGAGCGACAGTGGCTCACAATATGAACATGGTGTGTTCCATTAAATATTTTCATCATTATACTGTACTGTATAGTTCTGAGGTGAGGTTCCAATCTCAGCTCCGGCCTTCCTGTGTGGAGTTTGCATGCTTGCGTGGGTTTTCTCCTGGGAACGCCGTCTTCCTCCCACATTCCCCAAAAATGCATGGTTGAAGACTTACTGTCCATAGGTAAGAATATGTGAGTGAATGGTTGTTTTTCTACATGTGCTCTGTGATTGGCTGGCGACCAGTCCATTGTCAGCTGGGATACGCTCCAGCTCACCCATGACCCTGATGAAGACAAGCGCTACAGAAAATGGATGAAAGATATTATGTATCAATAACCTATTTATTTACAGTTATTTAACATCTGGAGCTTTGTAGAGAAACTAATACAGAAGAATAAAACATGAATTGTTTAGCAAATCCCTTTATTTCGCTGAATATGCAGTCACAGTTGAAACATGAAACTGGACTGTAAAAATACACAATTAATAATCACATTTGCAATGTGACAACCATCAGAACACAACATTTACATATTATTATGCAAAATCTCACATTCTCAATGTGAGGTAAAGCAGCAGTCACAGATATTGAAAATTATTCTATTGAATAACAGAACATCCATCAATGTATATTTAAATTTTTCTCTATACAAAACTGAGTCTATATACAAATGCATATTTACATACACATTTGGAATAATCACAAGGCTCTATCTACAATAATGCTTGAGATGGATAGTTTGTATTTATTTAGTTTATGTATCCTGTGAGACAAAAGAGACAAATACTGAATAAACAAATGTTGGATACCATTAATAATGTATGAGTTCACAACAACACAACACAACGCAACGTTAAATATGAACAGTTATCATTAATATTGTGAAATCAGATAAAATAATTGCACTAGACAACATGCTTCTTAGTAATATGTTTACTCACCTAATGCTGCATGAAATGTTGGTATTCAATAGTTTTAACTGTGCTTCAAACATCTTCGTTGGCACAATTCTTTTTGGAATATTCCGACCAGGAATATTGTGTCATCAAAAGGGCGTGAATTACGAAAATATCTTGAATTTATGCTGTAAAATCTCATGAACAGATTTTTCTTTTGTACTTCTTCCATTCACATGTTGCAAAAATAATGGTTCACACTTCCCATTAGAACAGTCCATCTTCTTTCCCCTTCACAATAGATTATAGGATATAAACAAATGGAATACTGGCTATTTGTTATGTTAATTTTACTGGTAGGAATTTATGAATTACCAACATATTTCTGTATTTCAACTATGTGTATACAGTAGATAGCTGTGAATGAGCTTCGAAGAGTTGGTGCTGATGAGGGAGGCAGGATGCTGTGTCACAGGTTCTTCCTTTGGCTTCAATATGAGTTTCTGAAAAGGGACCAGACAAAAACAACAAAACATTCACATGGAAAACATAAATGACTTTCAGTCCCTGATCAATATGATCAGCATGATTATTTTTCGCTGTTAGCTGAAGGTCATTGTGCACTGTTCAGCTTGTGTTTGGCACGTTGACATGAGTGCACGTCTGCGTGACCACACATAATGCCTTTTGAGCCTTTCCTAGTTCATTTCTTCAGGTATATCTTTGAAAAACTAGAGATCAGCAGAAGTAGCTTACGCTGACTGACCGACATGGTCGGCCGCAACATTAGGCACACTTCCCTAATCGAAAGAGGTCCGGTACAAGAGGTTTTGCTTTGACAAAGATGATAATGATCCGATTTGATAGACACTGTCAGCGATGTATTGATGTAACAATATGCTTATTATTGTGATTTTAGTTTGTAGTAGTACCCAAGTGCAATGCATCATTATACTAACAACTGTTACTAAAATAGTAATCCCCACATATTCACTGAAAAATTCACCTAGTCACAGTTTTGCATTGTTTCTGAAACATCCTACGATGCCACAAGATGCAGCCAAAGTCCAGCCTAAATAACAAAGTAGTACAGTCAATTGGTGTCAAATATGTCAAAGTGACACATCTCCACTGAGAGACAATATGTCGGTAAAGAGCTAAGTTTAGCCTGTGTTGTTAGTGGAAGTTATGGGACCTTTGGGGGGTACCAAAGACTTGCACTTCTTCACTATTCGCGTAAGGGCTCGGTCCCTACCCCCTGCAAATAGTGGGGGATTACTGTGGTTTAGTTATTTGACTGCATGACAGGTAACAGCTTGGTTAGCACATCTGCCTCACAGTTCTAAGGTTCTGGGTTCTAATCTGAGCTCCGGCCTTCCTGCGTGAGTTTGCATGTTCTACCTAGATTCACAATTGTCCATGGGTGTGAATGTGAGCGTGAATGGTTGTTTGTTCACAGGTGCCCTGCGATTGGCTGGCGACCAGTCCAGGATGTACCTCACCTCTCGCCTAAAGTCAGCTGGGATAGGCTCAGGTCACCTGCGACCCTAATGGGGACAAATGCTGTGGAATACTAATGATGGAACTGTATGGAAGGCGCAACATTCTCATTATGTTGCATGCGGTTCTATACCACTGCACACTACAGGTAAATAAAATCCATGGTCGTCGCCAACTGCGACTTAGCCCACTAGACACCTTCAGGATTTTGTATACGGGTAGCTTACATTTTGGGAGTATACATTGCACAGTATTTGAACTATGCCAGTGCTGTAATAACCTCTGGTGGTTCTTTGCTTCAGCACGGCGAGGAGGACATCTGTTCGTACTCAGGACACTTGAGGAGGGCAGGATAGTTGGAGGAGTTCATCTGGAGGGAAGCCTCGGAGGAGAAGGACGAGGGGCTGCGGCCACGCCCGGCCCACGCGTCCGGATGGAGGAACTGGCCCGAGTAGTCCGAGCAGTTGCTGAGGCGAGGCCGGTAGAAGCCCTGGCGGGGCCGGTACATCTCCTCCGCCGTGTAGCGCTTCATGAACAGGTACACGGACATCACACCAGCCGTCTGGAAAGGCAAAGAGGAGCTTTAGAAAGAGGAGCGTCGTCCATTCTGCTGACAAGATCAGGAGTATTGGCCTTTTTGACACACCAGCTGTAAGGAAAAGGGTTTCATGGACTTCATGAATTGTTGTTGTCCCAGCTTGTCCCATCAGAGGTTGCCACAACAAGTCACTCGCATGTTCTATTTGGCAATGTCTGTATGCCGGATGCCCTTCCTGACACAACCCACACATATTTGGAATCTGGGCTTGGGACCGTCAGTGGCTGGGTGTCGGAGCACCAGCTGGGCATTCGCACCATCTGTGTGAAAGGCAGCAGCATGGACAGCTACACTACCAGCACTTTCATGGAATTGACTTGAGATCATTATTTGGCATCGGTGTTATTTTATAGCCTCCCCACTAGGGTGCACTGTGATTGCACCATAGAGACAAACAGTGTAACACCAAACAACAGTTTCCTGAACAGTCCCGACTAACGCATTTTAAATAGCAGACTATTCCATATTGTACAGTGTTGTCTTTCTATTGTTCTATTTGTAACTACTGATAGTATCAACACTTGTGTTGTTGACTGAAAAACCTACACTTTAGAATTCAACCAACATTTGCAAGAAACACACCCTTCTAAAGCTGCAGGAGTTCAACTTTCCATATATACTTAAAATATTAAAGTTTTCATGAAAACAGAAGGCCTTACGTCCATTACACTATTTCCTACCAGAAAACGTAATCCTAACAAGTAGCATGTTTAAGCTTAAATATTTTTACTGTATGTCACTGCTAAATGCTCTAGTACTGTAAGTGACTGATTGGTGGAGGGGGAAAGGTGCAATATTTCCCCCCGCCCCTGCCCGCATCAAATATAACATTGTAAGAGTGGTGAGGAAGAAATTCATCTTTAACATGCAATCATATTGGGTCAAGGTAAAATAGTGTTTTACACATTAACATAACAACACTTAGGGATAAGAATGAATCAACTGTTCTGTGGAACTGGATCCAAAGCGGAAGCTTTGGTGCAAGGGACCATAATGAGATTAACATTACCTCAGTGAGGAGGAAGGAGATAGCAGCAAAGGCAAACGACCATCCATACTTGTAGCTGAAGTAGGCCTCATTGCTTTTGGTCCTATTCAACATTTCATCGTTGATGTTGGAGATGTACAACACCAGACCAACGACCAGAGACAGACCTACAGCCCAGAAACAACACATTAGTGACATCCTACCACCCATTTGAATAGACACCTGGAGGAGAAATCATCATGTATGAGAAAAAGCAGTAGATTTAATGAGGAAACAAAATGAAAAATGTTAACCTGCTTCATGCTTAAAATACTAGAAAACCCATCCATCCATTTTCTATAGCACTTGTCCACATTAGAGTTATGGGAAGCGGGCGCATATTGCAGCTGACTTCCAGCAAAAGGCAGACGTGTTGCCGGTGCATCACAGGACTATACTGTATCGAGATAGGCAAACATTCACACTCATGCACACAGTCAGTGAGTGGGAACTGGACCCACATAAAAAGAAGGATTTTTGTAATTAGGGTTGGCCATTTTATGTCTCGCTTCCCGTTAAGGGTCACGGGAATCCCAGTGGTGAAAGGTGCAATAATGAGTTATTTTTATTTTTCACAAAATCCTACTAAATGAGAACAAGATGAAGTCTCTGTCAGTGGGAAGGAGCCCAAGTGAGTACCTGATAGGATGAAGAAGATTCCCGAAACAAAGGCCAGGATGGTGCGATGTGGTCGAATGTGGCCAATGTTGCTGAGGACAAAACCGATGAACATGAAGAAGAGGCTGACCAGTGGGAAAGGTGTGGCCGAACGGATCATCTCTGCAATAAAAGAGGATTTAAAATTTGTTTTGTTTTTTACCACTTACAAAGAAGAGAAAAACGAGCCGTAACCTGGGGTTCCATTAGAACTGTTCTTTGGTTAGGCATCCCACAGTTTAAGGTTACTTGTCAAGACGGAGTCAGGCCTTGTTACTGAGAGCAAATGGCACACAAAGTCTCGAAAGCAAAAGGGGTCAGTGATTCTTCGAAGCCTCCGACTGAGTTAAGTTAAACGTTTAGTTTTATGCACTTACGCTGTAACATTAAAGGGGATGTGCTACGAAACATTTACTTTTTAAGTGCTTGTATACAAATACTTGGCTCACTGGAGTGCCTGCCGAGCCATCGAGTGTGAAACTAAACAACCAACTAAATATTTTTGCTTGCTGCCTATTTCCGAAAATGCATCTGTTAGCAAGTCATTTTGAGTTGGTGTGAATTTCTCATTCATATACTCTACCCATTGGAATTTGAACAGCTCTGTATTGATGTTGAGCGCATGACCAGTTGCTTACGTTAGTTCCTAGTTATAGCTTTACAAATGGAATGTCAGGTTCTGAACATCTGCTCAATTTTCCTTTTCCACCATCCACTGTGAATATATTCTAATGCAATGATTCCCAACCACTGTGCCAAGATCATCAGGTGTGCCACGGGTAATTAGCCATTATCCAATTACACTTAATCCGTTATTGACCACAAATAATGTATCTTTGTTCATTTATTTATGCCAGCCACGTATAGTAATAGGCAAAACAAGCAAATGTGCTTTCACTAAAGAGCAGAAGGCACGATTAATACCTTTGTACCCAACTAAACACGCCCAAATTTCACAGTGAGCAAGTTAAGTGGAGAGTAAATTGAGACAAGATCATTATTTCAGTATGTATGCTTTTTTTTTTTTGGTTATTTTTGTTTGTTAATGTAAAATATTTGCCTTGGCTGAATAAATCTTCGGAAACACTGTTCTTATCAACCAATAGGACTTTAGGCAAAGTAGTGACACATCATTAGCCCCCCATGAGCTAATACCTGGCTATTGCTGTGGCCTGGCCTTGCTAATTCTGTAAAATGCTTTTAAAAAGCTTTACTTAGGGGTGTCCAAACTACGGCCTGCAGGCCAACTGCGGCCCAGTTTTTATTGCCACACAGCAAATTATGAAAATATACCGTATTTTCACGACCATAATGCGCACTTATAAGTCTTCAATTTTCTCCAAAATGGACGGGGCACCTTATAATGCGGCGTGCCTTATGTGTGTTCCAAAATCGATAAATGTTGTTGTGTGTTGAGCGCTTCGTTTGAATGACTGGGAGCATTTCCTGCCAATACGCTGCATATATAGAGGAAAGGCGGACGTGGCTGAGGACAGCATACGGACGTTAAAGGGGGAAGGGTGCGCGTGACAGAGGACGCTAAAGGCACGCCCCCAGTAGTTATATAGCACCGAGCTGTGCATTGTACAAAACAACATCGGTTTGGCTAAGGACCCCGATAATGGCACCTACGAAGAGACATGCTTACGAAGCACAGTTTAAACTGCAAGCTTTCAGTTACGCGGAGGAACATGGGAATCGAGCAGCATTGAGAGAATTCAAGATGAACGAATCCATGGTGCGCAAGTGGAGGAAGAAGGAAAATTAGCTTCGCCAAGTCAAGAAGATGAAGCTGAGTTTCCGTGGAAACAAGGCGAGTTGGCCCGAGCAAAGAACAGCCGGGAAAAGCGTCTCTACAGTCACCATTCGACTCAGTGCAATAACTCGGGGCTTTCCATCATTCCGGGAGGCTTGACGAACCGCTGGACATCGGTGTAAACAGACCGTTCAAAGTGAAGTTGCGAGCGGCGTGGGAGCGATGGATGACAGCTTTACTAAGACTAGGAGGCAGCGCCGGGCGAGTTACGCCACAATTTGTGAATGGATTGTGGATGCTTGGGCTAAAGTGTCTGCTTGCACTGTTGCATGAGCTTTCGTAATAGCCGGCATGATTTCTGAGGAGCCGCACGGATACAGAAGATGAGGACTTTGATGGATTTGTGGATGAGGATTGATCAAAAACTAATGTGAGTACATTTTTAAATGCTTCAATAAAGTACAACCGAACTCAGTTTTGCTCCCGCTGCCTTTTAAAAAACATTGTTTTAGTGTGCATGCATGCTACCGTATGTTTTAAGCTAGCGTATGTTTTACCATGCCTGCGCCCAATAATACGGTGCGCCTTATGTATGTGTTAAATACAGAAATAGACCCCGTAACTGAGGCTTTTAATGCGGTGCGCCTTATGGTTGTGAAAATACGGTAACTGAATATGGCGCGCCCAAGAAGCTTGAGCTCAGCATCAACTCTATTGCTCCTCTCGGTTTCAACACTAAACGGAGCCAGTCACATAAATGGTGCTTCTCCACAACACAATTACACAATTAAGATTAAGAAAAACTTTTACGAGGAGTCAGCAGAAAATGGCAGCACCAAAGAAACGCAAAATAGAAAGTAAGTGTAGAAGATTTCAAACACGGTGGGAAAATTAATATAAATCAATGGAAAGTGTGTCTGTTTGATCTGCAATGAAGCTGTTGCTGTAATGAAAGAGTATAATATCCGTAGGAACTAGGAGACCAAACATGAGAACTACACCTCGTACACCGGTGCCGAACGAACACAGAAAGTCAAGCAAATAGCAGCTAGCCTGCAAGGTCATCATCAGTTTTTTTTCCCCCTCCGCGCTAACAAGATATAGGAAAACGCCACAACAGCAAGCTATGAAGTCACTAAACTTGTTATGATGAGCCTAAAAAGGCACAACCACGGCAAAGATAATTTCAGAGCGGTGTCAGAGGCAGTTGAAAAGATCGGACTTAAATGGGACAAGCTCTGCGGAGTAACAACGGATGGAGCTCCGACTGTGATGGGCGAGCGCAAAGGAATGGCATCGATGTTGTGCGCCAAGCGAGAAGAGAGCAGAGATGAGGTTGTTAGAATCCACTGTGTCATCCACCAAGAAGCACTGTGTGCCAAAACTGTCCAGCTGGACGTTGTGATGAACCCTGTTGTAAAAACTGTCAACATAATTGGAGCTAGAGGACTGCACCACAGAAAATTTCCTCCGCCTGTTTGAGACACAACTACGAAGCTTCAATGGTGCGCACGCTGTCTGAAATCAAGTCTGCTTTTCCAAAGGCCGACCTTTCTGCTAAAAAGGAGAAATATGTGTCTGTGATTGCATCTCTCGTGACAAAATTCAACCAGCGTCCTTGAAAAACAAATCAAGCTTTTCTCAACCCCCCTCCTGGTGGAGTAGAAGAAGTGGAAGAGAGTCTGCCGTTAGAACTGATTGAAATGCAGTGTGATGATTCTCTAAAAAGTCAACATCAGCTTCTCTCCCTCGCCGACTTCTATCGGAGTTTGGATAATGCCAAGTTTCCTCTGATGAGACGCCGTGCAAAAAGAATGATGAGCCTATTCGGCTCAACATTCACATGTGAACAAACATTTTCTCTGTTAAATCACAAAAAAACAAAAACAAAAACAGACTGAGAAACAGAATGACTGATAGCTTCTGTGAAGTGCTCCGTGTCTCAACCACCAAACTTTCTCCTGACATGTCAGCTATCCTTAAATCCAAAGGACAGCATCACTGCTCCCACTGAGTGCAATGTTCTTCACATTATAGCTGCGTTGCAAATACACAGTATTTTCTGTATTTGGCCCTCAGTAAAAAAAAAAATTTAAAAAAAACTTGGACTTTAAATTGTGCTTTACTAGATTTACTTACTCAGGACACTAACAGTGGACTCCGAAGTCATCTGGACTTTAGTGGGCATCACATATTCAATGGTAAAGCAGCGACCTTTCTCCTCTCCTAGAAGGAAGAAGAATATGGAAGAATTTTGATCATACAAACACTTCAGTCACTAAAAAAAACAAGAATTAATCAAATAACTGCAAATTTTGGAACTACCAACTACACCACTTTTGGAGGAAAGAATAACAAAGCAACATTAAATGCACCAGTGTGCTCAGCTTCCTCCACAGGTCGGACAATTAAGACATTTTGCTGTCCATGAAATGTCTGCCTGTGGCCACTTCAGCACATTGTGTCAGGCAACTCGTTCTGCTCGTCCGCTGCAGACGCCGCCGTGACCAAGACCACTTTTGGAATATAGTGTAGTACTACTACTATAGGAGTACAGGTAGTGCCATTGTCATTATGGTTGGCGGACAATTTCCATTAACCATATGGTGATGTGAATTTGTTTAAAATAAATGTCTTGATAGGCACCGGACTAAAACCTAATGGGTGCTTTCTTGGAACATGTGCCACCCCGTGGGGAAAATGTTTTTTTTTTTTGCCTACTCTCGCTAAATGTATCTGAACAAAATGACGTTTTAGCATTCGCTATCTTTTCCACTATCTGTTATCTTTGTATGGCTTGTGATGTTACTGTATCTCTGCATGTCAGCTGATTTGAGTCATTTTCATTTTTCTTTCATGTTTCTTTTTTATTGTTAGCCTTTTTAAAAACTTTTTCATGTTGATTTTGCTGTGGATGGATATTGTTGTTGGTTTTTTTGGTCAAATATGTTTTTTAGAATACCCATTTGGTTGTGTACATAGCCTCAGTGATGATCTTCTATTGTCTTGGAGTCTCCAGAAAAGTACAGATGAAATACCATGTTGAACATGACTCACAATGATGTCTCTAAACATTCTTTCCTTGACCTCTAAGTGCAATGAAAGCAAACAACAAACTAACATCAACATGAGCTAACAGGTCCATGCAACACCATTCGAGCTCTCCAGTGGAAGTGCGCCATGTGATAATGGCCAACGATTATTTGTAGGTCAAACACAGTCCAACGCAACAGTTAAGTGGGCAATAAGGCCACTCAATTGCCCTTAAAACACAGAGTGGCCCATTTAATAGGCCTGTTAAAGAGGATGTAAAAGGAAAACATCTGTAATCTAATCACACCATCATGACCTGCCTACACACATGCAGCTATCATATGAGGCCCAGTGCAGTTGTAGTATGAGGATAAAAATAAAGGAAGTGCAAATGAAGTGTTTTGTTTGTTTACTTACTGGGCCGGAATGGAGCAACAGGATAGAAACTGATGGGGGAAGAGGATGAATAAAAGCCTGAAGGGTAAATCATGAGGGATGACACGGGGCTGGTAGAAAACAAATAAAGAATCTACTGGTTTCATCTTTCCACACAGTTCAAGTATTTACACTCCAAGCAAACTTGAGCATGCACAAGAGGGACATTAGCAGTACAGCAGTAAAAAGTAAACTTTCAGAGCCATAGTCAGTTGTGTGTGAGATGAGACTCATTCAAAAACATGCTGAGTGAGTGGAAATTGTTGTTAAGACATAATTGCTGTCTTTTTCCACCTTAAGTGTGAAAGCAACAGAGCACGCTGTTGCTCTTTGCAGCAGATTTCAACAGCATCAGTCTATGTCATCATGTGACCACAGTTAGTTTAGTCACACAAGGCAACTGAGTGTACCACATGATTGGGTTGACATCTGAGTTGAGCAGCAGAATCCTCTTAAAGCTAGTAAAACCATTTGGGCACACAGTGGTACAGTTACAGCAACACCACAAGACAGGTACTCACACCTTTCATGCCTTTTTCACACATACTGCATTTCTCTGTAACATAGCAATGAGGTTTCTTCTCAGTGGTGAGAAAGAGCTTTAAATAGAATGAAATCAGATTATTTCTAGAAAAAATATATATAACCCATGGTGATATTTACTTCCGTTTGTAGTTCAAATCTAAAATTATGTTTTATATATGATTTTACTTGAGGTTGTACCTGTGACTTGCTTGACTTTAATTAATATTTTCTTAATACTGTTAATAGTATGATTTGTTCAGGAAAATATTAAGTAGATTTAGCATTTGTGTTTAGCTAAAAAAAAATACTATTGTGTGAGAGAAAATATTCAGTAATATGAACATTTCTGGCAAAGTCAATGTTTTATAGACTGACAAATTACATTAATAGTAAACAACATCGGATTCCATGTGATGCTCAATCACAGAATTCTGTTCTAATGACGACTGACGAGAACTGCAGATTAATTCAGTGCATTTATAACATCTTAACTCTATCTTTTTGGCAATAATACGCCCTAACCCTAAACAAATGTACACATTTAAAACTATTGCATATTACCATAATTTCTTGTGTATAATGTGCAATGTTCCCCCCCAAAATTGTCAAAAGTCAATAGTGGACATTATACGTAGGTATAGGGGAAAATGAAAAAAAAACTTTCACATTTTATAAACATATGCCGCCATCTAGAGGTTATGAGAAAGGTGTACACTTTCATTCTAATATGCTACCGCCACCTCGAGGTTTTGAAATAGGTGTAGCCTACACTTTCATTCCAATATGAGAGGGGTACGTATGACTGCATATATGTACAGTTGTGCTCATAAGTTTACATATCCTGGCAGAATTTGTGAAATATTGTTTTTTCAAATACGACTGAAGACTGAACAACAAGCATCATTAATTTCTTTATGGTTATGTTTTGTTTAATGATAATACATCCATCCATCCATTTTCTGTACCGCTTCCTCATTAGGGTCGCGGGCGTGCTGGAGCCTATCCCAACTATCTTCGGGCGAGAGGCGGGTGCACCCTGAACTGGTCGCCAGCCAATCGCAGTGCACATATAAACAAACAACCATTCGCACTCACATTCATACCTACGGGCAATTTAGAGTCTTCAATTAACCTACCATGCATGTTTATGGGATGTGGGAGGAAACATGCAAACTCCACACAGCTGGGGACCCTGGTCCTCAGAACTGTGAGTCAGATGTGCTCACCAGTCATCCACCATTCCATCGTTTAATGAGAATGCTTTTCTGAAATGCTTGACAGTTTTATTTGAATCCCATTAGAATAAAATTAAATGCGTTTCACCTGGCCCTTCATGTTTTCTTAAAATAATTTTACCCATCTTATAAATTCTGTCTGGGTAATCAAACATATGAGCATAACTGTGTGTTTTCTCATTTACTAAGTAAAAGTAGGGCCGTGATTTTCAAACTAAGTGCAAGTAAATAAAAAGAAATTATGACATGTTCAAATAAAGTGCTTAACATCAGAACAATTCTTTGAAAAAACTAACAAAATACAGATAATACTTCATGTTTTGACCATATGGGTAGAAGCAAAATCATGCATTGTAAAAATGCATTATACATAGGTAGAAGGGTTTTCCAGAATTTTGAATTCAACTTTCGGGGTGCAAGTAAATAAAAAGAAATTATGACATGTTCAAATAAAGTGCTTAACATCAGAACAATTCTTTGAAAAAACTAACAAAATACAGATAATACTTCATGTTTTGACCATATGGGTAGAAGCAAAATCATGCATTGTAAAAATGCATTATACATAGGTAGAAGGGTTTTCCAGAATTTTGAATTCAACTTTCGGGGTGCGTATTATACATGAGAAATTACGGTATTTGTAAAATAATACAGTATGTCTGCGGCATGTTCATAATGTTTGACATGTCAGGAGTGCAATATATATAGATATAAAGTACTCTGAGGTGGGTAGAGTATCCAAAAATTGTACTCAAGTAAAAGTACCATTACTTTAGAATAATATGACTCAAGTAAAAGTAAAAGGTACTGAAGGTACCAAATAATTACTTGAGCAAGATTAATGTACTGAGTAACTGGAGAGTAACTTCTGATTTATTTTTAAATCAGCATGAACGTCAAATAAAATAAGTAAAATATAAATGTGCAAATTCAGATAGGCCTACTGCTGAACAATATCACTTAATCTAAAACAATAAATAAAGTCTTTTTGAAATGACAAATGATCTTATACTATTTTGTTTCCACTCGTTAAACACCACAATAGGCTCATCAAACAGAGATTATAAAAACCGGAAAAAACGGCATACAGTGGATATATATAGTCTACATGCCCCTGTTCAAATGCCATTTTTTGGGGGGGGGTAAAAAAAATTAGACGAAGATAAATCATGTCAAAACTGCACGAATAATGTGACGTATAACCTGTACACCTCAATTGACACTTTTTCTTTTAAATGTTTTTGAGAGGGGAGGTAAAAATAAACAACTTTCCTATAACTGGGATGTGGCCGGAATTAACCAATCACATTCAAACTCATGTTAAGTCAGTGGACCAGGACTAAGCGACTCAAAGACAGTTTTATTCATCAGGCTGTTAGGAATCTCGACTCTCTGCCCGCTCTGCCCCTCTACCTCTTCTGTCCTCTGCCCACCTGAACTCTGAACTCTGACGCCCCGCAAACATGTAGATGCACACGCACGCACACACTCACACCAGACTCAGCGTCGGACCAGCCACTTCAGCAGCATTTGGGTTTTGTCATCTAATTTATAAATGTCTTATATGCCATGGTTCTTCGACTTTGACTATGTTGCACACGTCACGTTAGTGTGTGTGTGTGTGTGTATGTATGTAAATATGGAATGATTATGAGGCCAGGGATAGTGCGCCTGTTGTTGCTTGGTGCCTCGTATTTCATTAAAACTACTCTGACAAGTACAATTTACCCCAAAAGTTATTTGAGTAACTGTAATGAAGTGAATGTCGTGCATTATTACCCACCTCTGACAGTACAGTATATCAACCGTGTACAAAAATTACACTGACTGGACACAGCATTATGACTGCTTGCACAACCCAATGAGATTCCTTACAAGAGCTTTAATTTTGTGAGTCTAGTTTGCAGAGGGATTGAACCGCACATGTCATAAATGAATACTCTCTGACGGTGTGGGTTGAAAACTATAATCTTTGTGAAGGCAGATTTTGCATTGGCTCTTATTAGCGGGAAGTACATCATGTTGTGTCTGGTGACTGTGCAATGATTGAAATGTAAATAAACTGTCCCGATAAGTATGTTGTAAAATTCTACTGTTAACTTCATGACTATTAAGTCATGTACTGTATGTGCTCCAGATCCAGACCTGCTATGAACGTACCAGCCAGGAAACAAACCCTCCAGAGGCCCGAGTGGAGAGACATGCGTATCTCGGTGCTCTGGTTAAGTGGGAGGATGACGCCCTCCTCCAGGTAGAGCCAGTAGTCTGTGCTTACGGCGATGCCCAACAGGCCCAGGCCGCAAACAGCGAACACGCTGCTCAGGAACGTCAGCGCCTTCCTGCCACATAGGCTCATACCACAGCCTCAAGAGCAAAGGGGCGCCGCCAGCAGAAAGGGAAGCTGGGAGAAGAGAATAACACAAAAACATTAATTTCCCATCAGATGTGGTCAACGAAGAGGAAGGAACATGCCTATGTGATCAGAGGATTATAACATGAATGCTAATTCCTCCTTTCCCATACAGCGATGCAAATTCAGCATTGCAGATGGTGCACATAACGTGTCAGCATACGGACTTGCAATACAAAACAATAGAGTGTTTCATATGTTAGCCGGTCCCACATTTGGCAGAAGCTCGAGCGCTGGGGAGCTTGGCACAGGATTTCGTGTTGAAAGGAATTGATTTTACATAATGAGCTCTCCGCACGCTGCAGTATTAAGCGCTCACTGTGAGACTGGAAAGATGCAAAGTAATTACGTGGAAGGATTTTTAACTCTTTAATTCTACTTGGGTTTTGCTTTTTTTCCCCCCTCCAACTTGAGACTTTTGATTAATGTGAAGCCCCAGGAGAAGAGAGAAGGATGAGATCCACACCTCCTTCAGTGATGAGGAGCACAGCCGACTTTCATAACTAGCGCTTCGGATAATGACGACACAGGCGTTTTGACTGCCGACATGCTTACATCAGATGATGTTGATCCTCAGAGGGCCATTATGAATGTGGAACCATATACTGTATATGTATGCCTCATCAAATACATATACAGTGGAAACTCAGTTTTCGTATGACTCTGTTTTTGAAAAATGTTTTTGCCATATATTTTGTTCCATTTTCGTACATCCGCTTTGTGCAGGTGAAAATGGTCCAAACGCATCTGCCTGCCCGCGTCACTCCTAACTTTCTTATTTTAAAATGCTTCCCATTTCTCAACGTTATTAAAAGTGAAGACAGTTTGAAATTTTAGTCCAGGACAACATGAATTAGACGCCCATGATTTGTTTATGCAGGCCACATGACATTTGAAACATACGGCCCGCAGGCCAGAACCGGCCCTTCAAGGGGCTCAATCTGGCCCGTGGGGAATGGAGAACACAGTCACTGCTATTTTTCAATAAAAGTAACTTTTGTTGCTAATTTTGTCCACAGGAGGGTGCACTGACAACACAAATAACATTGATGCACTTGTGAAGGTCAAACAATACCAACCTTCAGGAGCACCCTAATATTAAGGTGAAAAACTTATCCAGCCAATCATTTTAGAAGCCATTTGTCCGCATTAGGATTGTGGGTAAAGTGAGCTTTTCTCAACAAATTGATATTTGTAAAAACATCTGCCACAAAGCTGCCCAGCGCACATAAGCAGTCTTCTATAATTATGCTTACACACACACGCACACGCACACACACGTGCACGCACACCGCTCTAAATATAGTCTTGCAGATGTTGCTTACTAATAAACACCCGGAGATATAAATTAAACCTCATTTAGGGTTTTTATACAACATCAACTTGATTTTCTGGCAAGTAGCTATTTGGTTGGAGCTTTACAAGCTGATGTAAAACTGGAGGACTGCGTTTCAGGTGCCCAGATGCCACCAAAAGCAGGATTAGATGTGGCACAAGACTGAGAGAGTAAAGGCTAATTGATCTCGTAGAATGGGGCATTCGTCTTTTCTCAATTCAGTGCTCTTCCCGAGATGGCACAAGGTACAATTAACCCGTGCATCCCTTTTTTGGTAGTCATCATTCAGAACAATAACTTCAACTAATAAATAACACCAGATTTTACATTAAGTAAGTTTGTACATTTGTGAGTAAATTGAGACATCCCAGCTAACTGCGGGCAGGAGGCTGGGTACACCCTGAACTGGTTGCTAGCCAATCGCAGTGCACATATAAACCTACCGTGCATGTTTTTGGAATGTGGGAGGAAACTGGAGTATCCGGAGAAAAGCCACGCAGGCACGGGGAGAACATGCAAACTCCACACAGGAGAGGCCGGATTTGAAACCGGGTCCTGAGAACTGTGAAGCGGGTGTGCTAACCAGCCTTTTCATCTATTTTTCCATTTTGGACCGTAGTCAAGATGCCTTCTTCCACTTTGTGTGTGTGTGTGTGTGTGTGCAGTTGTTGCTTATATTTGGAACCCTTAATAACTGCACATATAAGAACTGCAAGTTCTGTTACCAGAAAACCAAGCCAGCTCCAAAAATAGTTAAGCTGATGCATGGTCACACATGACTTCTGCATTTAGTCATGTCTTATAATATTTAAGTGGGTGAAGACACAATTAGAATGTAGGGAGTCTACCAAGGAGGAATGTTTCATAAACCTTTTGATAAAAATGTCAAAATAATGATGAAAATAAAAGACTGATATACCACCGTTGGCCTGTGCAAATTACTTTTTATTTTGCCTATAAACCTGAGACTGTCCCAAAATGGTCAAATTTGGAGTACCTTTTGTGTGAAAAAATAAGCCTGAAAAATTGGTAGTTTAAACATGCATCAAGTAAAGCATTAGATAGTTCGCTTATATTCATTCCAAAAGTGAGTTTTGCTTTTCTATAAACGCCACAAGGTGACTGCATCACCTCCATTAAGTGCATGTCAGCCATCTTCAAAGGGTGAGTAGTTTTATTTTATTTTCGGTTTATTTTGTTGTATTTTAAGTGGCTAACATCTCTTTGTAATTGTGCAGCCGTTAGGAATCACAAAATGTTACTTCAAATATCGCACATACAGTTAATTAAGGTTTTACACTAATGACAGTTGGAGCCCAGAACAAATGAATTCACTATTTAAATATTTACACAACTTGGACGTCAGTCAGTGTCATGGAATAGTTTGTGTTTAATTTGGAGCTTCAACTTTTAAGCATCTTCTCCGAAAGAATGAAATGATAAGGATGAATAAGAAGATTCACAGGTGCCTACAGTTTGGAGATTCCACGATACTTTAATCTGCGGCTCAAAAAAGAATACCATTCATTTGTCATTCAATGGAAAGTAAAAGTTGGTCGACTGGTTAGAGCGTCAGCCTCACAGTTCTGAGGACCCGGGTTCAATCCCTGGGCCCGCCTGTGTGGAGTTTGCATGTTCTCCCCGTGACTGCGTGGGTTTTCTCCGGGTACTCCGGTTTCCTCCCACATCCCAAAAACATGCATGAATTGGAGACTCTAAAATGCTCGTAGGCATGATTGTGAGTGCGAATGGTTGTTTGTTCCTATGTGCCCTGCGATTGGCTGGCAACCAGTTCAGGGTGTACCCCGCCTCCTGCCCGATGACAGCTGGGATAGGCTCCAGCACGCCCGCGACCCTAGTAAGGAGAAGCTGCTCAGAAAATGGATGGATGGATGGAAAGTAAAAGTGACCACCAAAAGTTCTTACATTCGACAGTAAAGCCACAGTTTATTTTACATGCTTTGGACTGGGGAAATAAACTGCCAAAAATAAATTCTTAAATCTTTAGAAAGAGTCTGCTATTATTGCAAAATACATACTTATATAATGCAATGAAAAATGACTAAAATATGATAGCGTCAAGGATTAAGTACACCACCCGCTCTGAAAAGTGGCAGCGCCCCCACGAGCCTGCAAGGTTCTACCCCATTTCATGATCGTGGCCATAGTAACATCCTCTTTGCATGCCTCCAGTTTGTATGAGCTCGGCTTCACCCTGTCACCAGGCAACACGATGTACTGAATTAATTAAGCATGAGCGGACCGATGAGCAAGCACCAAAACAAGACCTCTGCTTTGTCTGCAACTTTCAATTACTGGAGTCACAGACAGAATAAAGAATGTCAGAATTCATTGAAGAACACTTTGAATATCAGCATCTTGAACTGACTGGCAAATTTAGCCCGTCTTTTGAATCAGAGACGCAGTATGTATATAGTAAAAATTGTCCTATTGGCTGGATGACTAACTGTTTGAAATTATGGACTACATATCATCTTTATCCATAGTATCTTGTAAATTGTACAGTTTGAGCGATATTAAATTCCTGCAGATGGCTAAAACTTTCCAAAAGCCTACTACAGTAGAAAACAGGTACTGCCAGCTACTAAACACCTGTGAAGTAAACATATCCATCCATCCATTTTCTACACTGCTTAGCTTCACTAGGTTCGCGGGTATGCTGGAGCCTATCCCATCTAACTGCGGGCAGGAGCCGGGGTACACCCTGAACTGGTCGCCAGCCAATCGCAGGACACACAGAAACAAACAATCATTCGCACTCACATTCATATCTACGGACAATTTAGGGTCTTCAATTAACCAACCATGCATGTTTTTGGGGGGTGGTGGGAGTAAACTGGAGTACCCGGAGAAAACCCACGCAGGCACGGGGAGAACATGCATGCACAGGTGGGGGCGGATTTGAACCCGGGTCCTCAGAACTGTGAGGCAGATTTGCTAAACCAGTCGTCCACTGTGCCAGCATATTAATGGAACTGAAAGACATCCAAATTGTTTTTCAACCAAATTTGGAAGCAAAATGAGCTTCCAAAGTGGCACAAAACTTCATGTGATGTCATATGAGGCCTCCTTACTGTATAGCTTATGAGATTTTAGCTCAGTGAGCATCTAGGAAAAATTCCGCAAGTGTGTCTGGCTTTATCGTTGACTTTTTTTGTGTTGTTTTTTGAGGCCACTTCAGAATACAAGTGATGTAAAAAAAAAATGTGTGCCTTATTCACTTATTGTGCTGTATGTAATTGATAAACAGATCTGTGTCCTGGTTGCTAAATTCAAGATAAGCTAGCAATAATAATAAAATTGGGGGAGAAAAATTCTGCACTGGAAGCGTCACCTCCCAGGCACATGCAGTAATCTTCCTCTGGATGGTCATCACCATCTCTTTCTGCTATTTATATGTACTGCTGTTGACTTCTTTTGCAATTAAGCATGCAAAAATGTTTCTGGAAATATTTGCCTGCACACTTAATAAAGGTTTTCTGAGGGCAAAGGTTTAACCCTGAAAAGGAAAAAAATAAAATAAAATTTCTTTATCTTCTGTGGGAAAAAATATTAGCATAATTATGGTTTACACAAAGTGAGTTTTTTTTTTTTTTTTTTATTGGCCCGCCACATGTTCATGTAATCAAATTAAACATACCTTGCGTTAAAAGAAAAAGTAAAAATGTTGGGGAAATAGCACAATATTTGTCTTCAATTACAGGAACGGATGGTGTCATGGTACACTCGCCTGACTTTGGTGCGGGCAGCGTGGGTTCTGTTCCTACTCAGTGAATGTGAGTGTGAATGGTTGTCCGTGTCTATATGTGGCCTGCGACTGACTGGCGACCAGTTCAGAGTGTAGTTTGCCATTCAGCCGAAGTCAACTCTCACTCTCTCCTTAATTCTTGCCCATTTCCTCTCTTTGTATTAACATAATAATTTAAAATTCCTTAAGAATTTATGGACATATATATATATATATATATATATATATATATATATATATATATATATATATATATGTGTGTTTAGTTTACGGACAATAATTTGAATAGAAACAAGAGCTATGACAATGTGTGCTTCCTGGTGAGCCTTTCAGAGGGCTAAAAAAAAAAAAAAAAAAACATCCGAACAATGGCGCTATGTACTTTGTGGTCCAATAAATGCAATGTGATGATGGAAAATGTATCCCTTTAATATATGTTTTAGGTGACAAATGTTACGGTGTCATGAGATGATGGCACAATTGCCCTTGGTGGTAGTGTCTGGATAATGGATTTCTCATACTGTTTGCCCATTATAACTAGACTGGACGTTTTCAAGGCATGCCAGATTTTACTTTATTTTATTTGTTTGTTTGTTTTTGGTAGCAGAAATATTGCATATAATTCTCAACTGTGGGCAATAGAAATGTCTTCAAAACAATAAACTAAAAAGGACAATACCAGCAAGAAAAAAACTAAAGCAATGTCAGACAAAAAAAAAAAAAGCCATCAGTGTGATGTGTATCCTCATTTGAGTCACAGTCGGAAATACTGCACTGTGATGTCAACACAACACGCAGCAAATCACATCAACGCCTGTCTCATTGCAACAAGTCACCTGCCATTCACCATCGCACCGGTTGCGATTGCCGCAAAAAGCCTCGACAGTTCTCCGAAAGTGTTTAAGCTGCAGTTGCAAACACACACGACAACCGCGTCCCACACATCGCTGTGTGCATTTCTGCTCGAACGCGATTTGTCTGGCTGCCATGTTGAGGAATGGCGGTCAGCCAAAAGAACCCGTGGGTTGCACATTACTGCGCTACCACAAAGACATCAAGACATATAGACTATTTCTATAAGTATAAC